>NW_027463814.1:0-109502 GCF_050947455.1 Rhinoderma darwinii
TAACATGTGCATGACAGCTGCGGACTTCATTGCGGAATTTAGAATCTCCATTGAAGTCAATGGAGAAATTCCGCCATGAGTCCGCAACCAGTCCGCCACTGGTCCGCAACATCCATTGTATGCTGCGGACACCAAATTCCGCTCCGCAGCCTATGCTCCGCAGCGGAATTTTACACATCGTCTAAACGAACACTTCTAAATTTAAGTGGAAGTCAATGGAGAAACGGCTCCGCTGCGGATTAACGCTGCGTAGTGTCCGCAGCGGAATTCAAGTGAAATTCCGCCACGTGTGAACCCAGCCTTATAGTAGTTATATTCTTGTATATAGGGAGCAGTATTATAGTAGTTATATTCTTGTATATAGGGAGCAGTATTATAGTAGTTATATTCTTGTATATAGGAGCAGTATTATAGTAGTTATATTCTTGTATATAGGGGCAGTATTATAGTAGTTATATTCTTGTATATAGGGGCAGTATTATAGTAGTTATATTCTTGTATGTAGGGGCAGTATTATAGTAGTTATATTCTTGTATATAGAGGTAGTATTATAGTAGTTATATTCCTGTATATAGGGGGCAGTATTATAGTAGTTATATTCTTGTATATAGACGGCAGTATTATAGTAGTTATATTCTTGTATATAGGAGCAGTATTATAGTAGTTATATTCTTGTATATAGGGGGCAGTATTATAGTAGTTATATTCTTGTATATAGAAGCAGTATTATAGTAGATATATTCTTCTATATAGGAGGCAGTATTATAGTAGTTATATTCTTGTATATAGGAGGCAGTATTATAGTAGTTATATACTTATATAGCGGTGGTGTTATAGTAGTTATAGTCTTGTATATAGGAGCAGTATTATAGTAGTTATATACTTGTATATAGGGGCAGTATTATAGTAGTTATAGTCTTGTATATAGGAGCAGTATTATAGTAGTTATATTCTTGTATATAGGAGGCAGTATTATAGTAGCTATATTCTTGTATATAGGGGCAGTATTATAGTAGTTATATTCTTGTATATGGGGGGTAGTATTACAGTAGTTATATTCTTGTATATAGGGGCAGTATTATAGTAGTTATATTCTTGTATATAGGGGCAGTATTATAGTAATTATATTCTTGTATATAGGGGCAGTATTTTAGTAGTTATATTCTTGTACATAGGACCAGTATTATAGTAGTTATATTCTTGTATATAGGAGCAGTATTACAGTAGTTATATTCTTGTATATAGGGAGCAGTATTATAGTAGTTATATTCTTGTATATAGGGAGCAGTATTATTGTAGTTATATTCTTGTATGTAGGGGCAGTATTATAGTAGTTATATTCTTGTATATAGGAGCAGTATTATAGTAGTTATATTCTTGTATATAGGGGGCAGTATTATAGTAGTTATATACTTGTATATAGCGGTGGTATTATAGTAGTTATAGTCTTGTATATAGGAGCAGTATTATAGTAGTTATATACTTGTATATAGGGGCAGTATTATAGTAGTTATAGTCTTATATATAGGAGCAGTATTATAGTAGTTATATTCTTGTATATAGGGGCAGTATTATAGTAGTTATATTCTTGTATATAGGTGGCAGTATTATAGTAGTTATATTCTTGTATATAGGGTCAGTATTATAGTAGTTATATTCTTGTATATAGGAGCAGTATTATAGTAGTTATATTCTTGTATATAGGGGGAAGTATTATAGTAGTTATATTCTTGTATATAGGAGCAGCATTATAGTAGTTATATTCTTGTATATAGGGGCAGTATTATAGTAGTTATATTCTTGTATATAGGGAGCAGTATTATAGTAGTTATATTCTTGTATATAGGAGGCAGTATTATAGTAGTTATATTCTTCTATATAGGAGCAGTATTATAGTAGTTATATTCTTGTATATAGGGAGCAGTATTATAGTAGTTATATTCTTGTATATAGGGAGCAGTATTATAGTAGTTATATTCTTGTATGTAGGGGCAGTATTATAGTAGTTATATTCTTGTATATAGGAGCAGTATTATAGTAGTTATATTCTTGTATATAGGGGGCAGTATTATAGTAGTTATATTCTTGTATATAGAAGCAGTATTATAGTAGATATATTCTTGTATATAGGAGGCAGTATTATAGTAGTTATATTCTTGTATATAGGAGGCAGTATTATAGTATTTATATACTTGTATATAGCGGTGGTATTATAGTAGTTATAGTCTTGTATATAGGAGCAGTATTATAGTAGTTATATACTTGTATATAGGGGCAGTATTATAGTAGTTATAGTCTTGTATATAGGAGCAGTATTATAGTAGTTATATTCTTGTATATAGGGGCAGTATTATAGTAGTTATATTCTTGTATATAGGGGTCAGTATTATAGTAGTTATATTCTTGTATATAGGGTCAGTATTATAGTAGTTATATTCTTGTATATAGGAGCAGTATTATAGTAGTTATATTCTTGTATATAGGGGGAAGTATTATAGTAGTTATATTCTTGTATATAGGAGCAGCATTATAGTAGTTATATTCTTGTATATAGGGGCAGTATTATAGTAGTTATATTCTTGTATATAGGGAGCAGTATTATAGTAGTTATATTCTTGTATATAGGAGGCAGTATTATAGTAGTTATATTCTTGTATATATGAGCAGTATTATAGTAGTTATATTCCTATATATAGGGGCAGTATTATAGTAGTTATATTCTTGTATATAGGAGCAGTATTATAGTAGTTATATTCTTCTATATAGAGGGCAGTATTATAGTAGTTATATTCTTGTATATAGGGGGCAGTATTATAGTAGTTATATTCTTGTATATAGGAGCAGTATTATAGTAGTTATATTCTTGTATATAGGAGCAGTATTATATTAGTTATATTCTTGTATATAGGGGCAGTATTATAGTAGTTATATTCTTGTATATAGGAGCAGTATTATAGTAGTTATATTCTTGTATATAGGGGGAAGTATTATAGTAGTTATATACTTGTATATAGGGGCAGTATTATAGTAGTTATATTCTTGTATATAGGGGAAGTATTATAGTAGTTGTATTTTTGTATATAGGGGGCAGTATTATAGTAGTTATATTCTTGTATATAGGAGGCAGTATTATAGTAGTTATATTCTTGTATATAGGAGGCAGTATTATAGTAGTTATATTCTTGTATATAGGGGCAGTATTATAGTAGTTATATTCTTGTATATAGGAGCAGTATTATAGTAGTTATATTCTTGTATATAGGGGTAGTATTATAGTAGTTATATTCTTGTATATAGGGGGCAGTATTATTGTAGTTATATTCTTGTATATAGGGGGCAGTATTATAGTAGTTATACTCTTGTATATAGGGGCAGTATTATAGTAGTTATATTCTTGTATATAGGGGGCAGTATTATAGTAGTTATATTCTTGTATATAGGGGGCAATATTATAGTAGTTATATTCTTGTATATAGGAGCAGTGTTATAGTAGTTATGAGACTAGAAAGAATGGGGTTGAATCCAGCACGGACAGTTATTTTAAAATGGAAGAACTGTTTCCAAGTTTAATGGGCCAGTATGTTTGGCAGGTTAAAATCAGGAGTAAGGAGCACGGTGTGACATCCTGATATAATGGAGAAAAATTGTGGTAGTGGTAGATAGAGAGCCTACGCGTTTCAGACGCTCCAAGCGTCCTTAGTCATGGCTGAAGCTAACTGACTATGTTCGATAGCTGCCTTATATGTTCCGGTGCACAGTTGTACATAATTATCGTTAATTAGAAAATGTTTACGTTCCCAGCGTTATATTTTGAGTATATGTTCATATCTTAACAATCTAAATATATAGTTTTGAATGTTTAAGATGAAAGAAAAATATGGTAAGGGCACATATGCAGTATGTATATTTAGGTTTTGTATGTAGCAGTGTTCATCTGTAAAGCAGTCATGATCATTGACTGTCGGGTTGAAGTACTTCCGGTTCTATGTGTCATTCTTGGTTGTGCTTGCGTTCCATAAGGTATGGTAACGTTGAACCGCACAACCAGGAAGTGTCTTTTCTGACGCTGAAGACCGAATCCGAGATAGCACAGTCCGATCGTAAGTATAGAAACCTATTTCTTTACTGCATAATGTGTATGTATGATCATATGTATTGAATTTATTAAAACTTGGTCAATTATATGTATTTGTGTATTTATATAAACGGGAACTTGGTGGAAGAGAAACATGAATCGAACATGGTTTGATTTTGGCTATATGAGATCTAAGAAAATTATTAGCCGTATTTAGTTAGATAGTCAGTTGCACGATAGGGTTAAACAGATAGAAAAAATGTATAGAACAACAACTCTTAATGATATAGAGATGGATAGAAACGAAAAGATGATGTGTAAATGACAGAAGTCACATAGATAATTTTTTCCTTAGGTGATTTAGTTTAAAAGATGTTGGTGTGTAATAAGCATATAACATACACCCAACATTATTAAAAAAGATGTGCGTACCTTAGCTAAAGAAAAGGAAGAAAGTTTTACTATTATAAAGATACTCAGTGAGATACACTTGGTTGTAGCTGGTTGGTCACTTGAGGGTCACTCCTAGTCACCAGTATATTACTTCACTAACTCAAGGGGGTATGTTGTTTTAAATATAAATATTATTTAACTATGAAAGACAGAGTGTATACTCAATTTATGGTCCTACTTCATGGGTTTGATGTTTTGCCCTCTTGTTATAAGCTATGTGGGTTTTTACCATAAAATGATTATTAGTATTGGAAATATTAGTTTTATTTCCTCTCAGATCTTAATATCATAGTAATACTGTTGTACAGCTGACATGCTGCAACTGTATTTATTTGAATAGTATGTATTTTGGTCCCTTCAAGTGTTTCAATAATGAAAATTTAGGTCGTGTCTTATATTAAGACCATTGGGGAACCGTGTATTCAATTTGAAAATCCAGTGGGCTTCACGTTGGTAAATTTTGTGTTGTAAATCCCCCCCTCTTTTGGGTAGGTGGACTTTTTCTATTGCTTGACATTGGAAAAAATTAGTCGTCCTATTGTGTTGGTGGATAAAATGTTTAGCTGCGTTAGACACATTAACGATATTGGGATTACGGATATAGCTTAGGTGTTCCAGTATTCGCGTTTTCAATTTTCTACTTGTGCATCCTACATATTTTAGTTTGCATTCCGTACACTCTATAATATAGATGACTGCATTGGAGTTGCAATTAATGTAGTTTTGTACTGTAAATTTTACTGTGTTGTCAAAATTGGAAAAGTTTCTACTGGGATATGCGTATGTGCACGTTTTGCATGGGTGATGCCCGCATTTAAAGAAACCCTTACTTTCTAGCCACGTGGATTTGGAATTATTGGATGTAAATAAAGAAGGAGAAAGTGTGCTGCCAAGAGAAGGTGCTTTGCGGGCAACAATTCTGACCCCTTGTTGGAGGATGGACCGTAGGTTCTCGTCTTCGAATAACACTGGTAAGTATCTGTTTATTATCTTTTTAATTTCGGGAAATTGATTGCTTTGTTGTAATATTAGTGTGGGCATTTGGTGTTCTGGTTCAATTCTTTTCATATCATCTTTATCGTATTTCAATAGATCTTTTCTTAATATTTTTGTAGTGATGTTGGTGGCTCTATTCAGAGACCAACTCGGATAGCCTCGTTTTTGTAGCCTAGAGCATATTTGTTTCTGTTCTGTATTGAAATGTTCATTGGAACTGCAATTTCTTCTTGCCCGGTACATTTCCCCTATCGGAATATTCATGATGGTTTTTTTAGCATGATTGCTCTTTGCATGTAGGATAGTGTTAGTTGAGGTCGGTTTACGGTGAGTCCTTGATTCAATTATTTTTCCTTCTATACCTTTTAGTTCCAAGTCAAGAAAGATGATATCAGATTTATTGTGGCTGTACGTGAATCTGAGATTGTGCGGGTTATCATTTATATAATCCTGAAATTTGAGAATTGTTTGTATATCACCCTTCCAGATGATAAGCAAGTCATCAATGTATCTTTTATACCATTCGATATGGTGTCCAAATGGATTATTGGTAGAAAAAATATTATGTTCCTCCCACCAAGCCATAACTAAGTTGGCTATGGAGGGGGAGAATTTAGCTCCCATGGACACCCCCTTGAGTTGTAAGTAAAATACACCGTCAAATAGAAAGTAATTATGACTCATGAGGAAAGTGAGAACCTCCAGGATGTATATTTGAAACTTGCTCGTGTATGCACTATTATTGGCTAGGTAGTATTCTAAGGCCATGTGTGCAGTTTGGTGGGGTATCGAGGTATAGAGTGATATGACATCACATGTGAGCCATAAATATTCGTTTTTCCAAGTTTTATGTTGAAATGAACGCAATACATCCCGGGTGTCTCTTAGGAACGCTGGAGTTTGTTGAACTATCGGCTGTAATAGTGTGTCCAGCCATTCCGATAATCGTTCCAGGATGGACCCAATTCCAGACACAATAGGACGCATAGGTGGAGGCTTTGTTGATTTATGAATCTTAGGAAGGGCATGGAATATAGGTGTGATAGGCTGTTCAATATAAATATATTTGAATTGTTTATGGCTGATATGGCCATTATTTAAGCCTTCATTGAGAAGGTGTTTCATTTTTTTCTGGATGATTTCAATGGGATTATTTTCCAGCCTTCTGTACGTTTGACTATCAGATAGGAGATTTACTATTGATATTTTATATTCCGATTTGTCCATGACAGCTACTCCTCCGCCCTTATCTGCCATTTTGATAACGATCTCTTTGTTATTTTCAAGAGCTTTTTTTGCCTCTTTGAGTTTTTTAGACAGATTTGGTTTATGCAGGGTCTGGTTGGTTTTATTCCATAAAGCTTGGAGTTCTTTTTCTAGTAAGCTTTGGAAGGTGTCCATGGAGTCCGTCCTTGATTTAATTGGATAGAAGCGGACATTGGTTGTGGAGAAATTAGATAGTTGGTTAATGGTCTTATTCTCTTGGTTATTGCCATCTCTCCTGAGATTATCTAAACATGAAATGGTTTGTAATTCCTGGAATGAAAGAGCCAATATAGATTGTTCAGTGTTGCCTAACAGTGGTATAGATATGTCTCTATTCTCCATTGAAATGGGACTTAACACCTCCATGTCGGAACCCGGATTACTCTGTTCAGTAGTTGGAAGAAGTGATGTGCAAATATGATTCTCTGGTGAATTTCCATCATTATTGGGTGTGGAGTCTGATGATGTCTCCATGTTTATATCTTCAGGATCAGACATGAGGAAATGCCGTTTCACAGTGAGATTCCTTATAAATTTATTAATATCAAGGATTGTGTGAAAAACATCAAATTTGTTGGTTGGTGCGAAATTCAACCCCAGAGATAGGACTTCGTTCTGTGCCGGCGTGAGTGTAATTGATGATAAATTCACTACGTTTGGAATTAAAGTTGGTATTTGCGTGGTCGGAGGTGGCGACTCTGGTTTGTTTCCAGCCTTTCTGTGTTTCCTGCCGCCCCTCCTTCCTCGTTTTTTGATAGCATATATTGGTTGGTATCGGATCTTTGTGGATATTTGGGACGAGCTCCAAGATTTTCATCTTCCGAAAATCCCTCGGTAGATTCTGGCTCGGTAGAGCTGAAGCTCACTCTGTTTGATGTGACTCTATGTCTGTATTGTCTTTGATAATTTTGTTTTTTCAAAATTGGTTTCGGTCTTGTACGATTTTGGTCTCTTCTATTCCAGTTGTACACTTGGTTATTTTGATAATCCCTCGTGTCTCTTAAGAATTTAGTTTTCTTCGATTCTGCTAGAGACCGATCGAGTTTGTCTATGTATGTTGACGTTCTGGTATCCAGGAGTACTACTTCGGGTGAGCTGGGAAGGTCGTCTATTTTTGTTCTTATCTCAGATATTGTAACTTCTAGTTCTGCCAATTTGGCTTCTTCTTCTTTGGTTATGATTTTCATTAGTTTAATGGAACAATCTGTCAGAACCTGGTCCCATTCCTTGATGAAGGTTTCTGAATAACTGAATGTAGGTAGTTTTTTGATTCTAAGACCTCTTGGGATCATATCTTTTTCTATGTAGGTTTTTAACGTGGTCAAGTCCCACCATACTTTGGCTTGTTGGATCAGGTGTTTTTCCATAGCACGGAACAAATTTTCAAAAAAAAATAATTGAATCAAGGACTCACCGTAAACCGACCTCAACTAACACTATCCTACATGCAAAGAGCAATCATGCTAAAAAAACCATCATGAATATTCCGATAGGGGAAATGTACCGGGCAAGAAGAAATTGCAGTTCCAATGAACATTTCAATACAGAACAGAAACAAATATGCTCTAGGCTACAAAAACGAGGCTATCCGAGTTGGTCTCTGAATAGAGCCACCAACATCACTACAAAAATATTAAGAAAAGATCTATTGAAATACGATAAAGATGATATGAAAAGAATTGAACCAGAACACCAAATGCCCACACTAATATTACAACAAAGCAATCAATTTCCCGAAATTAAAAAGATAATAAACAGATACTTACCAGTGTTATTCGAAGACGAGAACCTACGGTCCATCCTCCAACAAGGGGTCAGAATTGTTGCCCGCAAAGCACCTTCTCTTGGCAGCACACTTTCTCCTTCTTTATTTACATCCAATAATTCCAAATCCACGTGGCTAGAAAGTAAGGGTTTCTTTAAATGCGGGCATCACCCATGCAAAACGTGCACATACGCATATCCCAGTAGAAACTTTTCCAATTTTGACAACACAGTAAAATTTACAGTACAAAACTACATTAATTGCAACTCCAATGCAGTCATCTATATTATAGAGTGTACGGAATGCAAACTAAAATATGTAGGATGCACAAGTAGAAAATTGAAAACGCGAATACTGGAACACCTAAGCTATATCCGTAATCCCAATATCGTTAATGTGTCTAACGCAGCTAAACATTTTATCCACCAACACAATAGGACGACTAATTTTTTCCAATGTCAAGCAATAGAAAAAGTCCACCTACCCAAAAGAGGGGGGGATTTACAACACAAAATTTACCAACGTGAAGCCCACTGGATTTTCAAATTGAATACACGGTTCCCCAATGGTCTTAATATAAGACACGACCTAAATTTTCATTATTGAAACACTTGAAGGGACCAAAATACATACTATTCAAATAAATACAGTTGCAGCATGTCAGCTGTACAACAGTATTACTATGATATTAAGATCTGAGAGGAAATAAAACTAATATTTCCAATACTAATAATCATTTTATGGTAAAAACCCACATAGCTTATAACAAGAGGGCAAAACATCAAACCCATGAAGTAGGACCATAAATTGAGTATACACTCTGTCTTTCATAGTTAAATAATATTTATATTTAAAACAACATACCCCCTTGAGTTAGTGAAGTAATATACTGGTGACTAGGAGTGACCCTCAAGTGACCAACCAGCTACAACCAAGTGTATCTCACTGAGTATCTTTATAATAGTAAAACTTTCTTCCTTTTCTTTAGCTAAGGTACGCACATCTTTTTTAATAATGTTGGGTGTATGTTATATGCTTATTACACACCAACATCTTTTAAACTAAATCACCTAAGGAAAAAATTATCTATGTGACTTCTGTCATTTACACATCATCTTTTCGTTTCTATCCATCTCTATATCATTAAGAGTTGTTGTTCTATACATTTTTTCTATCTGTTTAACCCTATCGTGCAACTGACTATCTAACTAAATACGGCTAATAATTTTCTTAGATCTCATATAGCCAAAATCAAACCATGTTCGATTCATGTTTCTCTTCCACCAAGTTCCCGTTTATATAAATACACAAATACATATAATTGACCAAGTTTTAATAAATTCAATACATATGATCATACATACACATTATGCAGTAAAGAAATAGGTTTCTATACTTACGATCGGACTGTGCTATCTCGGATTCGGTCTTCAGCGTCAGAAAAGACACTTCCTGGTTGTGCGGTTCAACGTTACCATACCTTATGGAACGCAAGCACAACCAAGAATGACACATAGAACCGGAAGTACTTCAACCCGACAGTCAATGATCATGACTGCTTTACAGATGAACACTGCTACATACAAAACCTAAATATACATACTGCATATGTGCCCTTACCATATTTTTCTTTCATCTTAAACATTCAAAACTATATATTTAGATTGTTAAGATATGAACATATACTCAAAATATAACGCTGGGAACGTAAACATTTTCTAATTAACGATAATTATGTACAACTGTGCACCGGAACATATAAGGCAGCTATCGAACATAGTCAGTTAGCTTCAGCCATGACTAAGGACGCTTGGAGCGTCTGAAACGCGTAGGCTCTCTATCTACCACTACCACAATTTTTCTCCATTATATCAGGATGTCACACCGTGCTCCTTACTCCTGATTTTAACCTGCCAAACATACTGGCCCATTAAACTTGGAAACAGTTCTTCCATTTTAAAATAACTGTCCGTGCTGGATTCAACCCCATTCTTTCTAGTCTCGTCTATATGTGTGCCGACACAAGGATCCGTGCATGAACCTTCCTGGAAATACATCTGCATATCAAGGTGAGCTGGAGGTGCTTCTCTTATCTATCTGTGTATATTATAGTAGTTATATTCTTGTATATAGGGAGCAGTATTATAGTAGTTATAGTTTTGTATATAGGGGCAGTATTATAGTAGTTATATTCTTGTATATAGGAGTAGTATTATAGTAGTTATAGTCTTGTATATAGGAGCAGTATTATAGTAGTTATAGTCTTGTATATAGGGAGCAGTATTATAGTAGTTATAGTCTTGTATATAGGGGCAGTATTATAGTAGTTATATTCTTGTATATAGGAGTAGTATTATAGTAGTTATATTCTTGTATATAGGAGCAGTATTATAGTAGTTATAGTCTTGTATATAGGAGCAGTATTATAGTAGTTATAGTCTTGTATATAGGAGCAGTATTATAGTAGTTATAGTCTTGTATATAGGAGCAGTATTATAGTAGTTATATTCTTGTATATAGGAGCAGTATTATAGTAGTTATATTCTTGTATATAGGAGCAGTATTATAGTAGTTATAGTCTTGTATATAGAGGCAGTATTATAGTAGTTATAGTCTTGTATATAGGAGCAGTATTATAGTAGTTATATACTTGTATATAGGAGCAGTATTATAGTAGTTATATACTTGTATATAGGGGCAGTATTATAGTAGTTATATTCTTGTATATAGGGAGCAGTATTATAGTTGTTATATTCTTGTATATAGGAGGCAGTATTATAGTAGTTATATTCTTGAATATAGGAGCAGTATTATAGTAGTTATATACTTGTATATAGGAGCAGTATTATAGTAGTTATATACTTGTATATAGGGGCAGTATTATAGTAGTTATATTCTTGTATATAGGGAGCAGTATTATAGTTGTTATATTCTTGTATATAGGAGCAGTATTATAGTAGTTATATTCTTGTGTATAGGGGCAGTATTATAGTAGTTATATTCTTGTATATAGGGGCAGTATTATAGTAGTTATATTCTTGTATATAGGGGCAGTATTATAGTAGTTATATTCTTGTATATAGGGGCAGTATTATAGTAGTTATATTCTTGTATATAGGGGGCAGTATTATAGTAGTTATATTCTTGTATATAGGAGCAGTATTATAGTAGTTATATACTTGTATATAGGAGCAGTATTATAGTAGTTATATACTTGTATATAGGGGCAGTATTATAGTAGTTATATTCTTGTGTATAGGGGGCAGTATTATAGTAGTTATATTCTTGTATATAGGAGCAGTATTATAGTAGTTATATACTTGTATATAGGGGCAGTATTATAGTAGTTATATTCTTGTATATAGGGGGCAGTATTATAGTAGTTATATTCTTGTATATAGGGGCAGTATTATAGTAGTTATATTCTTGTATATAGGGGCAGTATTATAGTAGTTATATTCTTGTATATAGGAGCAGTATTATAGTAGTTATATTCTTGTATATAGGGGGCAGTATTATAGTAGTTATATTCTTGTATATAGGGGCAGTATTATAGTAGTTATATTCTTGTATATATGAGCAGTATTATAGTAGTTATATTCTTGTGTATAGGGGGCAGTATTATAGTAGTTATATTCTTGTATATAGGGGGCAGTATTATAGTAGTTATATTCTTGTATATAGGGGCAGTATTATAGTAGCTATATTCTTGTATATACGGGCAGTATTATAGTAGTTATATTCTTGTATATAGGGGGCAGTATTATAGTAGTTATATTCTAGTATATAGGGGCAGTATTATAATAGTTATATTCTTGTATATAGGGACAGTATTATAGTAGTTATATTCTTGTATATAGGGGCAGTATTATAGTAGTTATATTCTTGTATATAGGGGGCAGTATTATAGTAGTTATATTCTTGTATATAGGAACAGTATTATAGTAGTTATATTCTTGTATATAGGGGGCAGTATTATAGTAGTTATATTCTTGTATATAGGAGCAGTATTATAGTAATTATATTCTTGTATATAGGAGCAGTATTATAGTAGTTATATTCTTGTATATATGGGCAGTATTATAGTAGTTATATTCTTGTATATAGGGGGCAGTATTATAGTAGTTATATTCTTGCATATAGGGGCAGTATTATAGTAGTTATATTCTTGTATATAGGGGGCAGTATTATAGTAGTTATATTCTTGTATATAGGAGCAGTATTATAGTAGTTATATTCTTGTATATAGGAGCAGTATTATAGTAGTTATATTCTTGTATATAGGAGCAGTATTATAGTAGTTATATTCTTGTATATAGGGGCAGTATTATAGTAGTTATATTCTTGTATATAGGGAGCAGTATTATAGTAGTTATATTCTTGTATATAGGAGGCAGTATTATAGTAGTTATATTCTTGTATATAGGAGCAGTATTATAGTAGTTATATTCTTGTATATAGGAGGCAGTATTATAGTAGTTATATTCTTGTATATAGGGAGCAGTGTTATAGTAGTTATATTCTTGTATATAGGAGGCAGTATTATAGTAGTTATATTCTTGTATATAGGGGGCAGTATTATAGTAGTTACATTCTTGTATATAGGAGCAGTATTATAGTAGTTATATTCTTGTATATAGGGGCAGTATTATAGTAGTTATATTCTTGTATATAGGAGGCAGTATTATAGTAGTTATATTCTTGTATATAGGGAGCAGTGTTATAGTAGTTATATTCTTGTATATAGGAGGCAGTATTATAGTAGTTATATTCTTGTATATAGGGGGCAGTATTATAGTAGTTACATTCTTGTATATAGGAGCAGTATTATAGTAGGTATATTCTTGTATATAGGAGCAGTATTATAGTAGTTATGTTCTTGTGTATAGGGGCAGTATTATAGTAGTGATACTCTTGTATATAGGGGGCATTATTTTATGAGTAGTGGTCTCGGATATAGTATATGAGATCTATGTGCTGTCCTGGTGAACACTAAGCAGAACATGGACGGTATATTAGGGGTTTATATGACTTGATATTAGATACTGGATGAAGCGTTTGCTCTGAGTTCTGACTCGTGCTAAAATCTATTTGATTTATAACATTTCTCTTTCTTCTTTATGAGCCGTTCGGACATTTTGAAATCACACGGAGATCACTGGGCTCCATATTGATGTCCATCTTGGAGCGTCCTTTAGGGAGATCCTAGAAGCTGGGTTTGATGTTACACTGGTGCGAAGCATTTGCAGATTGTAGAGGTGACAACTTGGTGCAATTACACGAGTGTTTTACTTTTATTTTGGTCAGGGAGAGCGCTGTACGGCGAGCGAGTGTCCGGTACGTCAGGGTATATGGCAGACAGAACAAATAAATGAGGGTTTAGCCTGGAACAGATGCTTTGTGAGTGACGTGTAATAAATTATCCCTGACAGATGTGCGAGTCTCCTACGCAATATTTACTCAGCCATAGTCTTGCACATGAGAGCCATTGAGTCAGGGGCTGGCAGGAAGCCCTGTATATTTTTCAAAGGCCGTCCAATTGCAGATAGGGGTCCATGTAGGACCACAGTTCATGTTTTGCCAGGTTGGCTACGGTTACAGCCACATCCCAGAAGACCCAACTGGATGTCAGCAGGTGATGAGAGATTGAAGGATCGTTCCACTGGACGTCCCAGGAGGCTCCCGACGGCCGGTCTACAGTTGGATCCAGGTTTTGGTGCAGATACAGGGAGTAGGGTCTCCCGGCTGGAGCATTGGACTCAAGTCTGCACCTAATTCATCAATGTAAAGGATTCAGGACAGAATATTTATCCGACAGATGGAGGGAAGATCTGGATTTTCTTCTGCTCTCCTAACTCGAATGACCTCATGGTTGGCGGCCGAGCGCTCTGCCGTCTCCAGAGGAAAATAATAAAACGGGACGTGGCCGCCATGTTTGTGTGTTGTCAGGCGTTACTCTAGCAATGTCTTTTTTTGTGCCAATTACATTATTCATATGGACCGGTCTCTCTTCTCGACCACTGATGGAGATTAGGATTAGAGGTGTGTGGATTAGGTCCATCTATCATTGTAGTGGTCTCAACCCCCATCTCCAGCGCCGCGTCTCTTCTCCTGCCCCCTGTATTGTTACTGCACAGGAGGCTGTGCCATAATGACATGACGCCCCCTGTCCTTGCTGTTGCTGGATCCTCCGGCTGTTAACGATTCCTTGGCGATATGAAGCTTTATCTGTCCCTTACTGATGAGGTCATGACTTTTCTTGGCTGGACCTGCTCCTTATCTTGATTGCCTTATCTCCCCTTTTGGTGGTCTCTTTGCTTTGGCTCTTCTTATTTTGTCTTCGGCTCCCGTCTGAGTAAGGGTCCTGCTACACCGGCCGATCAACGAGACAGCTCGTTGTTCGTCGCTCGTTTGCTCCTGCCACAAGGATCTAGTATGGGGACGAGCGCTTGTTAGGGCACATTCAGACGTGGCGGACAGTCCGCATTGTAATTCTGCAGCGGCCGTTTTTTCCATTTCCTTCTATAAATTTATAGGAAACTTAGTTCAGACGTTGCGGAAAAAACTGCGGCAAGCAGGCTGCAGTGCAGAAATTTCCCTCCCAGCATGCACTGACTGTGGCGGCGAAGAAGCGGAATTTCACTGCGGATTTCAGCCTTTGCAAAGCAAAAACTGAAATCTGTGGCAAGTCCGCTGTGATATCTGCAACGTCTGAATTACCTGTCAAATATGCAAATGTTGCTGCAGATTCATTGCGTAATTGCCCCAAATCTGCACCAACATTTGCAGCGGAAAAACTCTGCCACGTCTGAACATGGCCTTACTCTGATCGTTCATTGGCTCGTGCACAGGGGCCTTTACTTTGAGGACCGCAGCCTGGGAATCTGCTGCATTGTTGTCTAAACCGCAGTACGGGGGTGAAGGCTGAAGACTAGGGAACCCCTTAAGACTGCACCTCCGTATATCCAGCTTCAATCTGATCATGACACAGAAGGTTTACTATCTAGAGTCTTCCTTGGTACAGGTCAGGGACATAAGTTCATTAACTAATTAAATAAAACACCTTTATAGGGGTCAGAGCTGCAAATCACCTGCAGATATAGAGATTTACATGATAGAATTCTGCCTGCAGCCGCCACTAGGGGGAGCTTTGTGAAGACAGTTTACAGGGAACTGTATATATCAGTGAGCTCCCCCTAGTGGCGGCTGCAGGCAGACTTGTATCTAACTCTATGGTCGTGTGAAGGGAAGCAGGAGATTTGGAGCTCTGTATCAGACTGGAGCTGTGACTATATAATAAGTCAGCACGGAATTGCAGATCTATTTGAAATAAAAAATAAAACTATAGGTCCAAATATGAAGAAAACAAAGAGGACAAGAAATGTGATGAGGAGAAGGCTGGAATTTAGGCTTTTGATCACTTGGGTCATTTATTAAACCAGGACAATGCAGGCAGGAAATACGAGGAAGCAACGATCCAGGATAGACCTTCACATGCCGAAGAGTTGGGGGAGGGGGTCGGCATTGTCAGAGATTCTGTATGGAACGCAAAGAAGATCAGCAAGAAAAGTTTTGGCGCCCTGACAACTTTGCTGTTGGTGAAAACTTTTAAAAATGTGAAATGTTAAAGAAGAAAAAACAAGTGGATCCTTTATCAAATCAAACAGGAGCATCCGCGTGAACCTGAAACGGGCACCAGTATCCTGAAGAGACAGAGCTCAACGGAGAAGACCATTATAAAGAGGATGAGGGCAGCACGACGGAGGCGATCACAGGGATCATGGAGGAACACTGGTAAGATGGTGAGAGAAGACTGCGAGCAGCGGGGGGCTCAGCGGTCAGCAGCGGGGGTGGGGGCTCAGTGGTCAGCAGCGGGGGTGGGGGCTCAGTGGTCAGCAGCGGGGGTGGGGGCTCAGGGGTCAGCAGCGGGGGTGGGGGCTCAGCAGCAGGGGTGGGGGCTCAGGGGTCAGCAGCGGGGGTGGGGGCTCAGGGGTCAGCAGCGCGAAGGCTCAGGGGTCAGCAGCGGGAGCGCTAAGGGGTCAGCAGCGGGGGCGCTAAGGGGTCAGCAGAGGGGGGCTCAGGGGTCAGCAGCGGGGGTGGGGGCTCAGCGGTCAGCAGCGGGGGTGGGGGCTCAGTGGTCAGCAGCAGGGGTGGGGGCTCAGTGGTCAGCAGCAGGGGTGGGGGCTCAGGGGTCAGCAGCGGGGGTGGGGGCTCAGGGGTCAGCAGCGGGGGTGGGGGCTCAGGGGTCAGCAGCAGGGGTGGGGGCTCAGTGGTCAGCAGCAGGGGTGGGGGCTCAGGGGTCAGCAGCGGGGGTGGGGGCTCAGTGGTCAGCAGCGGGGGTGGGGGCTCAAGGGTCAGCAGCGGGGGTGGGGGCTCAGGGGTCAGCAGCGCGAGGGCTCAGGGGTCAGCAGCGGGGGTGGGGGCTCAGGGGTCAGCAGCGGGGGTGGGGGCTCAGCAGCGGGGGTGGGGGCTCAGGGGTCAGCAGCAGGGGTGGGGGCTCGGGTCAGCAGTGGGGGTGGGGGCTCAGCAGCGGGGGTGGGGGCTCAGGGGTCAGCAGCGCGAGGGCTCAGGGGTCAGCAGCGGGCGGCTCAGGGGTCAGCAGAGGGGCTCAGGGGTCAGCAGCGGGGGGCTCAGGGGTTAGCAGCGGGGGTGGGGGCTCAGGGGTCAGCAGCGGGGGTGGGGGCTCAGGGGTCAGCAGCGGGGGTGGGGGCTCAGTGGTCAGCAGCGGGGGTGGGGGCTCAGTGGTCAGCAGCGGGGGTGGGGGCTCAGTGGTCAGCAGCGGGGTAGGGGGCTCAATGGTCAGCAGCAGGGGTGGGGGCTCAGGGGTCAGCAGCGGGGGGGCTCAGGGGTCAGCAGCGGGGGGCTCCAGAGTAGAACGTCATATCACGGGGCCACAGAAGTAAACAACTCAACAAGAAGAACTATAATCCCAACAGAAGGAGATAAAACACTGGGGACGTGAGTGTCAGCTCTGCGCTGATGTCAGATGATCCCAGGGCCAAGCAATTCATTGGAAAAAAATTAAAACAAAACCGAGATTCAGCGCAGGTAACCGATGTCATCCTGCGCATTTCCGTTCATTCTTTTTCCCGGTTTCAACTGTATTTGCGTCTTCTGGAATCCAATGGTAGAATCCTAACGGCCCCGAGATCTATTATTCACTGTGCAATGCCGGCTGCTTATGCCACGGCGCAGACCGGCGCGATGATGTCACTGCCCCGAGTCACAGAGACTAGAGGAGCAGAGGGATCTCCTCCACTTGTTATTAGAGCAGGGTTAGGAGAGTATGCGCCATTTGTATTAGGCACTATTAGGGCTTTGTGGGCCAGCTAGGGGGGCATTATACTGTGCGGAGGCACTATGGGGGCATTATACTGTATGGGGGGAATTATGTGTGGGGGAAACTATGGGGGCATTACACAGTGCGGTGAGCAAAATGGGGGCATTATACGGTGTGTGGGGGCACTATGGGGGTAATATGCTGTGTGGGGAGCACTATAGGTGTATTATGCTCTATGGGAAGCATTATAGGGGCATTATACTGTGTGGGGGGCACTATGCTGTGTGGGGAGCACTATGGGGGGCATTATACTGTGTGGGGGCACTATGGGGGCATTATACTGTGTGGGGGCACTATACTGTGTGGGGGCACTATGGGGGCATTATGCTGTGTGGGGAGCACTATGGGGGCATTATACTGTGTGGGGAGCACTATGGGGGCATTATACTGTGTGGGGGCACTATGGGGGCATTATACTGTGTGGGGGCACTATGGGGGCATTATGCTGTGTGGGGGCACTATGGGGGCATTATGCTGTGTGGGGAGCACTATGGGGGCATTATACGGTGTGTGGGGGCACTATGGGGGTAATATGCTGTGTGGGGAGCACTATAGGTGTATTATGCTCTATGGGAAGCATTATAGGGGCATTATACTGTGTGGGGGGCACTATGCTGTGTGGGGAGCACTATGGGGCATTATAATGTGTGGGGGCACTATGGGGGCATTATACTGTGTGGGGAGCACTATGGGGGCATTATGCTGTGAGGGGAGCATTATGGGGGCATTATGCTGTGTGGGGGGCACTATAGGGGCATTATGCTGTGTGGGGAGCATTATGCTGTGAGGGGAGCATTATGGGGGCATTATGCTGTGAGGGCGGCACTATGGGGGCATTATGCTGTGTGGGGAGCACTATGTGGGCATTATGCTGTGTGGAGAGCACTATGGGGGCATTATGCTGTGCGGGGAGCACTATGGGGGCATTATGCTGTGTGGGGAGCACTATGGGGGCATTATACTGTGTGGGGAGCACTATGGGAGCATTATGCCGTGTGGAGAGCACTACGGGGGCATTATGCTGTGTGGGCGGCACTATGGGAGCATTATGCTGTGTGGGGGCACTATGGGGGCATTATACTGTATGGGGAGCACTATGGGGGCATTATGCTGTGTGGGGGGCACTATGGGTGCATTATGCTGTGTGGGGGGCATTACACTATGTGGGGAGCACTATGGGGGCATTATACTGTGTGGGGGGGCACTATGGGGGCATTATACTGTGTGGGCGGCACTATGGGGGCATTATACTGTGTGGGGAGAATTATGGGGGCATTATGCTGTGTGGGGGGCACTATGGGGGCATTATGCTGTGTGGGGAGCACTATGGGGGCATTATGCTGTGTGGGGAGCACTATGGGGGCATTATGCTGTGTGGGGAGCACTATGGGGGCATTATGCTGTGCGGGGAGCACTATGGGGGCATTATGCTGTGCGGGGAGCACTATGGGGGCATTATACTGTGTGGGGAGCACTATGGGGGCATTATGCTGTGTGGGGGGCACTACGGGGGCATTATGCTGTGTGGGGAGCATTATGGCAGCATTATGCTGTGTGGGGGCACTATACTGTATGGGGAGCACTATGGGGGCATTATGCTGTGTGGGGGGCACTATGGGTGCATTATGCTGTGTGTGGGGCATTATACTGTATGGGGTGCACTATGGGGGCATTACACTATGTGGGGAGCACTATGGGGGCATTATACTGTGTGGGGGGCACTATGGGGGCATTATACTGTGTGGGGAGCACTAGGGGGGCATTATGCTGTGGGGAGCATTATGGGGGCATTATGCTGTGTGGGGGGCACTATGGGGGCATTATGCTGTGTGGGGAGCACTATGGGGGTATTATGCTGTGTGGGGGCACTATACTGTATGGGGAGCACTATGGGGGCATTATGCTGTTTGGGGGGCACTATGGGTGCATTATGCTGTGTGGGGGGCATTATACTGTATGGGGTGCACTATGGGGGCATTACACTATGTGGGGAGCACTATGGGGGCATTATACTGTGTGGGGGGCACTATTGGGGCATTATGCTGTGTGGGGGGCACTATGGGGGCATTATACTGTGTGGGGGACACTATGGGGGCATTATGCTGTGTGGGGGCACTATGGGGCCATTATACTGTGTGGGGGGCACTATGGGGGCATTATACTGTGTGGGGAGCACTATGGGGGCATTATGCTGTGTGGGGAGTACTATGGGGGCATTATGCTGTGTGGGGAACACTATGGGGGCATTATGCTGTATGGGGAGAACTATGGGGGCATTATGCTGTGTGGGGAGCACTATGGGGGCATTATGCTGTGTGGGCGGCACTATGGGGGCATTATGCTGTGTGGGGGGCACTATGCTGTGTGGGGGGCACTATGGGGGCATTATGCTGTGTGGGGGGCACTATATGGGCATTATACTGTGTGGGGGGCACTATGGGGGCATTATGCTGTGTGGGGAGCACTATGGGGGCATTATGCTGTGTGGGGAGCACTATGGGGGCATTATGCTGTATGGGGAGAACTATGGGGGCATTATGCTGTGTGGGGGGCACTATGGGGGCATTATGCTGTGTGGGGGGCACTATGCTGTGTGGGGAGCACTATGGGGGCATTATGCTGTGTGGGGGGCACTATGGGGGCATTATACTGTGTGGGGGGCACTATGGGGGCATTATGCTGTGTGGGGAGCACTATGGGGGCATTATGCTGTGTGGGGAGCACTATGGGGGCATTATGCTGTATGGGGAGAACTATGGGGGCATTATGCTGTGTGGGGAGCACTACGGGGGCATTATGCTGTGTGGGCGGCACTATGGGGGCATTATGCTGTATGGGGAGAACTATGGGGGCATTATGCTGTGGGGGGCATTATGCTGTGTGGGAAGCATTATACTGTGTGGGGAGAACTATAGGGGCACTATGGGGGCATTATACTGTATTGGGCAGTGTTGGAGGGTATATTATATACAGTAGTATACAGCAGGCTCAGGGGATATATATTAATTCAATGGCACGGCATGCAAATAAGGGGCGCGGCTTAGAAAGTAGTTCATTAATGGAGGTTCCACATATAATCGCTCAGTCCTACACGACCCCCAATGTATTGAATACAAGTTGCAGTGGATTGGAGGTGGGTGAAGGTTCTCCCCTCCGGTCAGTCATGGTGGGATTCTTCGTGAATGGTCTTTGTGTATAATTGGCAGTGGTGTGGGGTCTCTGTGTGGCAGGGGGGGGGGCAGTGTTATTATTGACAAGTCCAACACCTAGTACTGAGTGACGGACTGACAGCTAAACACAAGCTGCGCCGTCACTCATCACCCGGACGCCTCCATGTAGACAATGGACTAGTGAGCCAGATGGACCCACGGACAGCAGGACGGCTACTGTATATAAACACGGACCAGGCCAGGCCAAATATATACTGAGGGGGTCCGTGAACCTATAAACACTGGGGCCCCCGCATGACTTAAGGTATGTTTGATGATTTTCGCTATCTATGACCTTCCACCCCAACCCCAATAAGAGACCACACATGAATTTTGGTGTAAAGGCCACAGCAGCCATTTATTAAATACACACCTTTTTATGCGATAAAAGAGCATAACCATAAAACACATCATAACACTCCATAATAACATCATAACACTCCATGATAACATCCTGCTCTATTTCCCACATTCTCCAGATAAAGGATCCTTGAAGGCACTTCAGTCATTAAATAACAAACTCCATCGTTTCCTTGTTAGGTCTGGACTTCTTACCCTACAGCCGTTCTGCACCTGACCCAAGGGCACCAATCATCTCCAAGACCTCTCTCTCCCTTCCTGGGGGCCCTGCCCATCAGGAATATATGCCATATCAGCTGGGTAACCACTCCCCTGCCCCTCCAATACTATCCAGGGTTAAACGCCCCGAGTTCTCTTTCAACAATCTCCATTGTTGATTCTCCTTCTTCCCATTACGTGCCTCCAAAGACCCCTCCTCCTACCGCCACGACAATCATGTGTGACCCCTCCTCCTACCACCACGACAATCATGTGTGACCCCTCCTCCTACCGCCACGACAATCATGTGTGACCCCTCCTCCTACCGCCACGACAATCATGTGTGACCCCTCCTCCTACCGCCACGACAATCATGTGTGACCCCTTACACATGATTGTCCCTCCACAACTGCAGGGCTTTCTCCATGCCTTCCTTGATGTCCAGAGTCCACATATCTAGACCCACCTCGTTCAAATGGACGCCATCCGCCCTGAGGAAACCTACCTCTCTGCCCTCCAACTCCTTATGCCGCACCACAACACCACCATTGCGCGCCACAAATCTGCCAACCACCTTGTTCACCTTCGCTCTCGCTTTATTCAGACTATGAACTGAACGGGCCTGACGCCACACCTTGCGAGCCACAATATCCGACCAGACGATCAGCAATCCAGGAAAAGACGACCACAACCGCAATAGATCTATCTTAACATCCCTCACCAAATCCCTGGACGACCGTATGCCTAAATCGTTGCCACCAAGGTGCACTATCAGAATATCCGGCGCCCTGTCCAAACCTGCATAGAACTGTAGCTCCGGCAACAATCTACACCACAGCATGCCCCGCAGACCCAACCATCTGACCTGAACCTCTGAATGATCCAGGCCCAACTGCCGTCCAGCCGGACGAACATCAGTCCGCACACCTCCCCAGTGCACGTAGGAGTGCCCAATAATCCAGATCAAGCAGGGACCTGCACCTAAAACAACACAAAACAGCAATGTAACAACTCCATATCCACCTCCAGCACATCTTATCACCACCACCTCAAAGCAAGTGAGGCCGCACATACAACCTATATCGGTCTGACTCCCACCTACCGATTTTCTTAACCATCGCCGGGGATAAACCCCACCAAGCTGCTTCCGTAGCTGCGCCAATTCTAAAAGAGTGAGAACTAAAACCTGCTCCACCTCTGCCAGACAACAGGATACACTTTTTGAACACCTGTGAAAACTGGAATTTTGACAAAGACAAACCATCTGAATGAACCAACAAGGATGCCGGCCCCTCCGGCCTCACCGCAACAAACTCCCGAAAACAGTGAACCGGGCACACCCGCGACCCTGGTAACTCATACAAGTGCTGTAATGGCAGGAAGGAGGTGAAGGGAACAAGTGAGCCCTAATCTACCCACCGCCCTGTCCCTGCCTACTTGCAACGACCCGCCCTAGGCGACGGGGTACAACTTGGCGGCGGTCCCTACGCTGTCTAAGTGCAAGGGAGTACAAACAGGGAACACGCAAGGGAATACAGTAGCCCACGGAACGCCGCGAGGAAACGGAGCGGTGAATGAGCCAGTCAGGATCAGGGAGTAGTGGAGTATACAAACGGGAGCACGGAGCAGAAGCAAGCCAGGGGCAGAGCAACGCAGGATAAACGGAACTGAAGCAAGGCAGAAGCACGGCAGAAGCAGGCTGGAGCAAGGCAGCAGTGGGGCCAGGAATCCAAGAAGAATAACAAGCAAGGAGGAAGAGAAAACGGCAGGTATAAATGGACAGGGGGCGGAGCTAACTCTGACTGACCAGGCCGCGATAGGCTCTCCCACTCCTGAGCCTGCCACCCTGATTGGTGGGAGCAGGTGTCAGTCTCAGAGGTCTGGCCTCAGGTGTCGACTGATTAATCCTGGGAGTATACCCAGACGTAGTGCCTGGCAGATCCTTTACAGTACTCCCCCTTTTATGAGGGGCCACCGGACCCTTACTAAGAGGACCCGGTTTAGTGGGGAAGAGAAGGTGGAACCTCCTGATCAATACCCCAGCGTGAACATCTCGAGCAGGTACCCAAGTCCTCTCCTCCGGCCCGTATCCTCTCCAATGGACCAGGTACTGGAGGGAGCCCTGGATCATCCTACTGTCCACAATCTTGGCCACCTCGAATTCCACCCCCTCAGGGGTGAGAACGGGTACAGGAGGTTTCCTCGAGGGGGACCAGGACGGGGAGCAGCGTTTCAGGAGGGAGGCATGGAAGACGTCGTGTATGCGAAAGGATGGGGGCAGCTCCAGACGGAAGGATACAGGGTTGAGGACTTCAATGACCTTATAAGGTCCAATAAATCGGGGAGCAAACTTCCTGGACGGGACCTTAAGGCGCAAGTTCCTCGACGACAACCACACCAGATCCCCGACGACAAACCGGGGGTTAGCAGAACGTCTACAATCAGCCTGAATCTTTTGTACGCTCTGGGACGCCTCTAGGTTCTTCTGAACCTGGGCCCAGACTGTGCACAGTTCCCGATGAACGTCCTCTACCCCGGGATTATTGGAACAACCAGGGGAAACGGAGGAGAACCTAGGATTAAACCCGAAATTACAGAAAAACGGGGAGACCCCTGACGAGTTACTGACCCGGTTATTCAGGGAAAATTAGGCGAGGGGAAGGAATGAGACCCAATCAAATTGACAGTCAGAAATGAAACACCTTAAATATTGTTCCAGGGATTGGTTAGTCCTTTCCGTTTGGCCATTAGTTTCGGGATGGAAGGCGGAGGAGAAGGATAGATCATTCTCCAACTTTTTACAAAAAGCTCTCCAAAATAAGGAAACAAATTGTACCCCTCTGTCCGAAACGATATTGACTGGGGCCCCATGGAGACGCAGAATGTGTTTCACAAACAAAGAAGCTAACGTCTTGGCGTTAGGTAGTTTCTTAAGGGGCACAAAGTGGCACATCTTGCTGAAGCGGTCTACTACCACCCACACCACCGACTTGCCCTGAGATGGAGGCAAATCGGTGATAAAATCCATGGAGATATGGGTCCAAGGTCTCTGGGGAATGGGCAAGGAACGTAGTAAGCCCGCAGGTCGGGACCTAGGGGTCTTGGACCTAGCACAGACCTCACAAGCGGCAACGTAAGCCCTAACGTCTTTAGGCAACCCAGGCCACCAATAGTTTCTGGTAATGAGGAGTTTGGTACCCAAGATGCCAGGATGACCAGATAGAGCGGAGTCATGGTTTTCCCTGAGTACCCTTAGCCGGTATTGCAGGGGGACAAACAGTTTGTCCCCAGGGAGGTTCCCGGGAGCTGAACCTTGATCAGCCGCGATGTCAGAGGCTAAGTCAGAATCAGTGGCAGAAACAATTATACCAGGGGGTAAAATACAAGCAGGATCCTTCTCAGAAGGAGGATTAGCCATGAAACTACGTGACAGTGCATCAGCCTTAATATTTTTGGACCCAGCCCTATAGGTAACCAAGAAATTAAATCTGGTAAAGAATAGTGCCCAACGAGCTTGTCTAGGATTAAGCCTCCGGGCAGATTCTAGGAAAACCAGATTCTTGTGGTCAGTAAGGACCGTTACCTGGTGTCTGGCCCCCTCCAAGAAGTGACGCCACTCTTCAAAAGCCCATTTAATGGCTAAAAGTTTGCGGTTGCCAATATCATAGTTACACTTCGTGGGCGAAAACTTCCTAGAGAAGTAAGCACAGGGGCGGAGATGGGTGAGGGAGCTGGTACCCTGGGACAAGACGGCCCCCACTCCCACCTCGGACGCGTCAACCTCCACAATAAATGGCTCCCTTTGGTTAGGCTGAACCAGCACGGGGGCCGAGATAAAGCACTTCTTGAGGGTCTCAAAAGCCTGGACGGCCTCAGGGGGCCAATGGAGGACATCAGCACCCTTGCGAGTGAGGTCCGTAAGAGGCTTAGCGACGACCGAGAAGTTGGCAATAAATCTCCTGTAATAGTTAGCGAACCCCAAAAAACACTGTAGCGCCTTCAGGGAGGCAGGTTGGACCCATTCCGCCACAGCCTGAACCTTGGCAGGGTCCATGCGGAATTCATGAGGAGTGAGGATTTGACCTAAAAATGGTATCTCCTGTACCCCAAACACACATTTTTCGGTCTTCGCAAACAGATTATTTTCCCGAAGGACCTTCCTGACATGCTCCACGTGCGAGGACCAGTCCTTGGAAAACACCAGTATGTCATCAAGGTACACTACAAGAAAATTACCCAGGTAATCTCTCAGAATTTCATTAATAAAATTCTGGAAGACGGCAGGGGCATTACACAACCCAAAGGGCATGACTAGGTATTCGAAATGACCTTCGGGCGTGTTGAACGCAGTTTTCCACTCATCCCCCTCTTTGATGCGGATAAGGTTATATGCCCCCCGTAGATCGAACTTAGAGAACCATTGGGCCCCCTGAACCTGATTAAAAAGATCCGGAATCAAAGGAAGGGGATACTGGTTCCTTACTGTGACCTTATTCAAGTTCCGATAATCAATGCACGGCCTAAGACCACCATCCTTCTTCCCCACGAAGAAGAAGCCAGCACCTACAGAAGAAGTCGAGGGGCGAATGAAACCCTTGGCCAGGCATTCTTGGATATACTCCCTCATAGCTTTACGTTCAGGACATGAAAGATTAAATATCCTCCCCTTAGGAAGCTTGGCACCAGGCACCAAATCGATGGCGCAATCGTAATCTCTATGAGGGGGCAACACCTCGGAGGCCTCCTTAGAAAACACATCAGCGAAGTCCTGAACAAACTCAGGAAGCGTGTTTACCTCCTCCCGGGGAGAAATAGAGTTAACCGAAAGACATGACATCAGGCAATCACTACCCCATTTGGTGAGATCCCCAGTATTCCAATCAAACGTGGGATTATGCAGCTGCAACCAGGGAAGACCTAATACCAGATCGGACGATAATCCCTGCATCACCAGTACAGAGCACTGCTCCAAATGCATGGAGCCAACACGGAGTTCAAAAACAGGAGTATGCTGAGTAAAATAACCATTAGCAAGAGGAGTGGAGTCGATACCCACTACCGGGATAGGATAAGGTAAATCAATAAAAGGCATTTTTAGAGACATAGAAAATTCCACAGACATGATATTAGCAGATGAGCCAGAATCCACGAAGGCACTGCCAGTGGCAGACCGGCCAGCAAACGAGACCTGAAAGGGAAGCAAAATCTTATTGCGTTTAGTATTAACGGGAAATACCTGTGCGCCCAAGTGACCTCCCCGATGATCACTTAGGCGCGGAAGTTTTCCGGCTGCTTATTCTTGCGCCTGGGACAGGTGTTCAGTAGATGCTTGTCGTCCCCACAATAGAAGCAGAGACCATTCTTCCTGCGAAACTCTCTACGTTGTCGAGGGGACATGGAGGCCCCGAGTTGCATAGGTACCTCCGAGTCCTCCGTGGAAGAGCGAGGAGACGGGACCTCGGGGGGAATCGCAGGGCAGTCAGAGGGGAAAACATTGAAACGTTCAAGCTGACGTTCCCTGAGACGTCGGTCAAGTCGTACTGCTAGGGCCATAACCTGGTCTAGGGAGTCAGAAGAGGGGTAGCTAACCAGCAGATCCTTCAGGGCGTCAGATAATCCTAACCTAAACTGGCACTTTAGGGCCGGGTCGTTCCACCGAGAAGCTACGCACCACTTTCTAAAATGAGAACAGTATTCCTCAACAGGTCTCCTACCCTGACGTAAGGTCACCAGCTGACTCTCGGCTAAGGCAGTCCTGTCAGTCTCGTCGTAAATGAGACCGAGGGCAGAGAAAAACCGATCAACGGAGGAAAGTTCAGGGGCGTCAGGAGCCAAGGAGAAGGCCCACTCTTGGGGCCCTTCCTGGAGTCGGGATATAATGATACCCACCCGCTGGTTCTCGGAACCTGAGGAGTGAGGTCTTAGGCGGAAATAAAGTCTGCAACTCTCCCGGAAGGAGAGAAAAGTCTTACGGTCCCCTGAGAACCGGTCAGGTAACTTGAGGTTGGGTTCCAAAGGTGAGGTGAGGGGTACTACAAAGGCAGCGTCAGACTGATTGACCCTCTGAGCCAGGGCCTGGACCTGTAGGGAGAGGCCCTGCATCTGCTGGGTCAGGGTCTCAAGGGGGTCCATGATAGCGTCAGCGTAGAAGAAATGGTAGACTAGGTAAGGGCTTGTTATTATGTAATGGCAGGAAGGAGGTGAAGGGAACAAGTGAGCCCTAATCTACCCACCGCCCTGTCCCTGCCTACTTGCAACGACCCGCCCTAGGCGATGGGGTACAACTTGGCGGCGGTCCCTACGCTGTCTAAGTGCAAGGGAGTACAAACAGGGAACACGCAAGGGAATACAGTAGCCCACGGAACACCGCGAGGAAACGGAGCGGTGAATGAGCCAGTCAGGATCAGGGAGTAGTGGAGTATACAAACGGGAGCACGGAGCAGAAGCAAGCCAGGGGCAGAGCAACGCAGGATAAACGGAACTGAAGCAAGGCAGAAGCACGGCAGAAGCAGGCTGGAGCAAGGCAGCAGTGGGGCCAGGAATCCAAGAAGAATAACAAGCAAGGAGGAAGAGAAAACGGCAGGTATAAATGGACAGGGGGCGGAGCTAACTCTGACTGACCAGGCCGCGATAGGCTCTCCCACTCCTGAGCCTGCCACCCTGATTGGTGGGAGCAGGTGTCAGTCTCAGAGGTCTGGCCTCAGGTGTCGACTGATTAATCCTGGGAGTATACCCAGACGTAGTGCCTGGCAGATCCTTTACAAGCGCACCACAAAACCTCTCCCCTCCTGATCTGTCTTTGATCTACGAAGCAAACAAGATAAGCAGGAGCCCTCCAATTCAACATCCGCGTACAATAAACCCCCTGCCACACTCTTACTGGCCGACACCAACTCCGATATCCGGAACGCCCCAAAGAACGCCAAAGAAAAGGCCAGTGTAAATAACCGTGCTTCAAACTCTGACACACAAACAGCCTTCAATAAATCACAAATTGCTACTAAAAGCTCAAAAGACACCGGCTTCCTATGGTCCCTAACTGCGGAACCCCTCCGGAAACTCTTCATTGCCTGCCGGACCAGGAAGGACTTAGTCACGTCCTCCTCACCTTTTTTCTTGAACCAAAACGCCAACAAACTCCGAGCAACCGTTGCTGCAGACGCCCCGTCACTGTACGCATTTCCTATATAATACAACAAACACGCCGACCGATCTGAAATACCCACCTGCGCATTTTCCAACAAAGCCTCCCATACCTGCCACACCGCACTGTACCTCTGCCACGTAACCGCACTAACAGACCTCTCCACGAGCGACATCGCCATTGTCACACCACCTTCCACAGATGGACAAGGCAGGCCATGAGACTCCGCCCCCGGCGCCAGCAGACTAAACCTGTCCCACTGTTGACGAGAAAGGGAATCAGCCACAGCATTCAGCACCCCAGGAATATGCACTGCCACAAAATGCGCATTCAACATCAGACCTCTCAAAACTAAATGTCGCAATAGTCGCACGACCGGCGGAGAATTAGCCGTCTGCGCATTAACAGCCTGAACCACACCCAGATTGTCACATACGAAACTATCTCTCTGGTCCCGCAGACAATCCCCCCACAACTCCACAGCCACCACAATCGGGAACAGTTCCAGTAGAGCCAAGTTTCTGACGAAACCGCATTCATGCCATGAATTTGGCCAAACCCCGGCACACCAACCCGCACACCACTGCCCCTGGAAATAAGCCCCAAATCCACATGACGCATCAGTATACAGCTCCAAATCCACATGCACCTGACGCATCAGTATACAGCTCCAAATCCACGTGCACCTGACGCATCAGTATACAGCTCCAAATCCACATGCACCCGACGCATCAGTATACAGCTCCAAATCCACATGCACCTGACGCATCAGTATACAGCTCCAAATCCACATGCACCTGACGCATCAGTATACAGCTCCAAGTCCACACTAGACACCGGCTTGTACTTGAGCACCGACCGCCCATTGTAGCTCTGCAAAAACACCCCCCACACCAACAAATCAACTTTCAACTCCGCCGACAACCTAATGAAATGATGAGGAGAATGCACCCCTGCGGTCGCACTTGCCAATCGCCTGCAAAACACCCGCCCCATGGGCATAATCCTACAAGCAAAATTCAAATGACCCAACAAGGATTGCAAGTCCCGCAACTGGATCTTCTTCCTGCGCAGCGCACTCGCCACCAACCCTCATCTCCAGCAACTTATCATCAGGCAAGCGACACTCCATGTTATCTGAATCAATCATGATTCCCAAAAACGTAATGACCGTCGTGGGTCCCTCAGTTTTTTCAGGCGCCAGAGGTACCCCAAACTCCTTTGCCACTCACTCCATCGTATGTAGCAATCCTGCACACACATAAGTGCCCGGCGGCCCGATAAACAGGAAATCATCCAGATAATGCAGGGCAGATTGCACCTGCGCCTCCCGACGGACCACCCACTCCAAAAACGTGCTAAACATCTCAAAATAAGCGCATGAAATGGAGCAGCCCATCGGGAGGCAACAATCTACAAAATATTCCTCCTGCCAATAACATCCCAGCAAACAAAAACTATTCGGATGCACCGGCAATAAACGAAAAGCGGCCTCAATGTCAGTTTTCGCTAACAGAGAGCCCCTCCCGTACTTGCGAACCCAAACAACCGCCGCATCAAAGGAAGTGTAACTGACCGCGCACAATGCCGGATCAATGCCGTCATTCACCGACTCGCCTTCCGGATAAGACAAGTGATGAATAAAGCGGAACTTATTCACCTCCTTTTTAGGAACCAAACCTAACGGGGAAACACGCAAATTCTGAACAGGCGGGGAGGAAAACGGACCCGCCATGCGGCCCAACGCCACCTCCTTCAGCAGCTTATCCGTAACCAGATCAGGCCGCGCCAAAGCAGACGACAAATTACGGACCACCCCGTCACGTCCCGCCGACGTACTAGGAATCCGAAAACCTTCTGAAAAACCTAACAACTCAGCCACTTTCTTATTTGGATACCCCCTTAAAAACGGGAGCATCCTTTCCACCCTCACCGGCATCGCCCCTCTTCTGCTCAGCATCTCCCTGCCTGCCCTTATTCTTCTTGAAGCATCTGGACAAACCATGGGCGCCTCCGCAACCGGAGCACTCGTGCTTGTACCTACAGTCTGGGCCAAACTTGCAATGCCCCTTGTCATGGGGTTCGTTAGGTTAATACACGATCAACAGAGCCAGTTACGACAGGGCAACTCCAACAGGGTTTATTGTATCCAATGCTGACAGGACAAGTCATGTTCACTGCAGGAACAACACACAGTCCACAAGATCAGGTAGTCACAGGAACATCTTCAGAGCGCCGGCCTCAGCTTCAGCTCTCCTGAAGGTCTCAATCCAGAAGATCTCCATCCTCACCAGGACAAGCCCTTATATCCCCTCTGGGGGAGGAACATCTTGGCAGTTTCACTGTCTGTATGTGAGTTGTGGTCCTTTGTACTATTATGTGGATTGCCACAGCCGGGATGAGGACACAATGGGGGAGATAATTGGATCACCCTTGTTTGCTGGTCTGCACCTGAGCTGAATATAACTGTGGTGCCTCCTGATGACCCCCTGTGGAGACTGGACAATGAGTTCACTTTATGTCTTGTGGACTTCACCTCTGACTCGTCTGATTGTCCATAGGCTGGAGACACAACCTGTGGTACTTGTTTAGAGAGTCATCCCTCTCTGCTGAGGACTCACAATAAACCACACATAATGCACCATCACACCCCTCATTATACAGCAACACCCCTTTCCTGAGGATCCTGACCGACCCGCTGCTGACCCGACCGCCAGCCGCATCCCGAAAGGGCTGCTGCCCCTGTTTTGGAGCAGACATCAGACGCATCCACAAACTGATATCCTTGTGATCCCATCGCAACGACGGGCGCACCGACTTCCGCTGACGAAACTGTTCGTCATACCGCAACCACGCATTACCACCGTATACCCGATACGCCACCCCTACTGAATCCATATAACAAAACAGCGCCGAACAGTTCTCCGGCGCCTTCTCACCCACCACGCTAGCCAAAATAGCGAAGGCCTGCAGCCAATTCGCGAAAGTCCGAGGAATCAAGCGATAACGCTGCCGCTCCTCTTCCTCCTTCTTACTTTCATCCGTTTCCACCGGTCCAAATTAAACTTCTCCAAAGGCAATAAAGAAAAAATCTCCACATATTCATCTTTCCAGATCTTTTCCCTAATCTCCACCTTCAAATGCGCCCCCAGCGGGCCCTCAAAGCACACATAAACCTCGCCTTTAGCAGCGTCAGCCAAACGCACATCCTCCACCACTTTCTTAGACGTACTAGCCACCGCATCAACCGCTTTCTCCACTTCCACTACAACACCCGCAACCGGCGCGACTTCACTAGCAACCGCACTCCCTGCCACAGCCACACTAGCACTCGCCTCGCTAGCAGCGCCCCACACCCTCGCTGGCGACTGCTCTACACCTGGCAAAACTCTAGCAAAATATTCCTGCATCCCTCTAAACAACAAATGCATTTGTGACATAGACAACATTCCCCCCACATCCCCGGCACTACATCCGTGGTAGACTCACCCGGCCGTCCCTGAGGTGACCTCCCAGCGGACGCGTCCACCACTCCGGATGAGCACGGCATCGATCTTGACGGTCCTGGGGAGTGGTGCCCCTCACCGCACGCTCCCCGACCTTCCGATAGCTGAAGTCCTAGGCCCAGCGGAACGCGGCCCGTCCACGGTCCTGCCACCCACTGCTGGCGTGGCATAATCCGAATGACAGCCCTGTCTTCCCAGTCCGACTGCAGGGCTGTCATAAACGACCCTCTCTCCTCGTGCGGAATGGACAGCTGACCGCTGCCCCCCCCCCGTCCGGATGGGGCCCGGCGTCGCTCACAGATGCTGCCCGGGTACTTCCGGTCGCTACTGCCGCACGCCTCTCTGCTCCAGCAGGAGGCGATCTCGCTCCCCATCTGGAGCCCGCCCGCCTCTTCCTGCGGGTCGGGCCTGGTGTCCGTACATCTTTACGCAGAGCTCCTCTGGCACCTGGAACCTCGGCGCCGGAGAAAGCCGTCATTTCCGGTCCTGCGCGCGCATCCGGTCCCGCCTCCAATTCCGGTCTTGTTGTTGAAGACAGGAGGGGGGAAGATGGCCGCCGCGGCCCCCTCCTCCCGCCTAATGGGATTCCTCCCGGACCTCCGCAGACCGTCGCCAGAGGACAGCTTCGGACCTGGAGGGTCCCTGGAGGGGCTCCCTCGGCGCCGACGAGACTGAGGCGTTACCTCTGGGGAAGGCCTCTCCGGAGGCCTGGAACGCCCGCTGCTGCGTCCCTCCACACTCTCCACTCCAGCCGCTGGAACTGGAGGAAGAGCCCCGGCAAACAGCTGATCGAGCCAGCCAGCACCGTGCTGCATCGCTCAATCCCGGATCCTGGCCATCGTGAGCTCCATCGCCGCATCCATTACAGGTCAGTGTAAAACTGTTTTGTTTTTTTTTCAAAGAGTTCTAGTAACAGGACAATTATTTTCTCCTGTTGTCCAGCGGGAAAGAGGGCTGCCTCTTCCCCGCATGGACTTATATACATTACACTCCACCCACCACATATAGATACATTTGCCCCATGCCCCTTTCACTTAACCCTCTAATCCCTATACAAATAGCCTCAAACATGGTAGCCTAAACCCCCAAACACCTAGTCATGCGCTCCCATCATTACGGCTGCGCCTACATTACATTGGGCTTACTTGAAGGCAGGAGACTGGAGCGGCTGAGGTTACAAGTCAGAAAGGTTTGAGGCTGGAGATAAAGAGAATCCCTTCACTATGTTCTTACCACAGACATAATACTGGAGGTTGTAGCTTCCACCTTTATTCCTTACAAGGACTTAGATGTAGGTAACCATTAGTGGTGGTGTCTACAAATGGCCAAGGAACTGCAAACATCATCGGCTGCCTGCTCCACTCGCCGGCGGCCTGCTCCACCCGCCGGCGGCCTGCTCCACCCGCCGGCGGCCTGCTCCACTCGCCGGCGGCCTGCTCCACTCGTCGGCGGCCTGCTCCACTCGTCGGCGGCCAGCTCCACTCGCCGGCGGCCAGCTCCACTCGCCGGCGGCCTGCTCCACTCGCCGGCGGCCTGCTCCACTCGCCGGAGGCCTGCTCCACTCGCCGGCGGCCTGCTCCACTCGCCGGCGGCCTTCTCCACTCGTCGGCGGCCATCTCCACTCGTCGGTGGCCATCTCCACTCGTCGGAGGCCATGTCCACTCGTCGGCGGCGGCAACATTTGGTGCAAATTTCGCCATATCCGCGATACAACCTCAGTGTTTCAATATAATAAAGAGGGTCGCGGGTCACCTTCACACCATTGCAAAGCATTACAACTGTGTGGACGGTTTACAACGGTCCCATTGTCACCATTATTGTGTTAATAGAAGAAACGAATAATAACAGAAGAGAGAGGAAATTGATAGATAAAAGTTTGCGCCGCCCGCAAAAAAAACAAGAACAAATCCCCAGTAAAGAAAGAGGGTCCTATGATGAGTCTATTATTTTTTTTTGGGGGGGGGTCTCATCCAGGAATGTATGTAGTGTGTACGGTGTCTGATATAGGGACACACATGAGGATACTGCATAGACGGCAGGTGCACAGGCCGTGTCTAAACCATTGGGGGAGTTAATTGCACAATTAGGATTTCTCATGGTGCAAACATCTGTCAGGAGGAAACCGCGGTCCTGTAATAACAGAGAATGCAGAAACTCGCCAAGCAGCTGGAGAGATGGCCGCGGCGAAGACATCCTACATGATAATCCCACCGTGGGGGACCAGATACACACTTTATTTGGGCTAAAGGCGGTGCCCCCCACACCCACCCCAGTAAGTGGGATCTATGAGGTCTGGAAATCATAGGGACAATTAAACAGAGTGATTAAACCATGACCCCTGACCTGACCTCTGACCCCGGCAGGCTTAATGGAACAGGTGGGCACTCGCCAATAGTAAACAAGTCCTCCCAGCTAATTATAAGATCAACAAACAGCAACGGACGCAGAAGAATCAGACACAGGGTAATGGGGGCTCCTCCACCCCAGGGACAGGGAACACCAGCCGGCGACTCATGGACAGGGGCCCAGTACATTACTCCACCCGGCTGCTGACTAGTCCAATATAATATATACCTGTTATAGAGGTAGAATACGAGGCTGGAGAAGGGGCATCGTGGTGGTACCGAACCTCACATTCTACATATTGAGCAGATGTTCATGAAATCAAACAAGTCCTTATTTATAGATTTTAAATTGTTACAGTATGAGAAAAACCAGGAGGGTGTCACAGCCCCGCCCCCTGTTACTGACATCACTGATATATAATATAATTACATGTGATCAGACATGAGATCCACACATCTTATATACAGTAACAGCTATTCATCTATTACTACTGACAACCAGCCTGTATATCATGTGTGAGAGGTTGTCACAGCCCCGCCCCCTGTTACTGACATCACTGATATATAATATAATTACATTGTGATCAGACATGAGATCCACACATCTTATATACAGTAACAGCTATTCATCTATTACTACTGACAACCAGCCTGTATATCATGTGTGAGAGGTTGTCACAGCCCCGCCCCCTGTTACTGACATCACTGATATATAATATAATTACATGTGATCAGACATGAGATCCACACATCTTATATACAGTAACAGCTATTCATCTATTACTACTGACAACCAGCCTGTATATCATGTGTGAGAGGTTGTCACAGCTCCGCCCCCTGTTACTGACATCACTGATATATAATATAATTACACTGTGATCAGACATGAGATCCACACATCTTATATACAGTAACAGCTATTCATCTATTACTACTGACAACCAGCCTGTATATCATGTGTGAGAGGTTGTCACAGCCCCGCCCCCTGTTACTGACATCACTGATATATAATATAATTACACTGTGATCAGACATGAGATCCACACATCTTATATACAGTAACAGCTATTCATCTATTACTACTGACAACCAGCCTGTATATCATGTGTGAGAGGTTGTCACAGCCCCGCCCCCTGTTACTGACATCACTGATATATAATATAATTACACTGTGATCAGACATGAGATCCACACATCTTATATACAGTAACAGCTATTCATCTATTACTACTGACAACCAGCCTGTATATCATGTGTGAGAGGTTGTCACAGCCCCGCCCCCTGTTACTGACATCACTGATATATAATATAATTACATGTGATCAGACATGAGATCCACACATCTTATATACAGTGACAGCTATTCATCTATTACTACTGACAACCAGCCTGTATATCATGTGTGAGGTTGTCACAGCCCTGCCCCCTGTTACTGACATCACTGATATATAATATAATTACACTGTGATCAGACATGAGATCCACACATCTTATATACAGTAACAGCTATTCATCTATTACTACTGACAACCAGCCTGTATATCATGTGTGAGAGGTTGTCACAGCCCCGCCCCCTGTTACTGACATCACTGATATATAATATAATTACATTGTGATCAGACATGAGATCCACACATCTTATATACAGTAACAGCTATTCATCTATTACTACTGACAACCAGCCTGTATATCATGTGTGAGAGGTTGTCACAGCTCCGCCCCCTGTTACTGACATCACTGATATATAATATAATTACATGTGATCAGACATGAGATCCACACATCTTATATACAGTAACAGCTATTCATCTATTACTACTGACAACCAGCCTGTATATCATGTGTGAGAGGTTGTCACAGCCCCGCCCCCTGTTACTGACATCACTGATATATAATATAATTACATGTGATCAGACATGAGATCCACACATCTTATATACAGTAACAGCTATTCATCTATTACTACTGACAACCAGCCTGTATATCATGTGTGAGAGGTTGTCACAGCTCCGCCCCCTGTTACTGACATCACTGATATATAATATAATTACACTGTGATCAGACATGAGATCCACACATCTTATATACAGTAACAGCTATTCATCTATTACTACTGACAACCAGCCTGTATATCATGTGTGAGAGGTTGTCACAGCCCCGCCCCCTGTACTGACATCACTGATATATAATATAATTACATTGTGATCAGACATGAGATCCACACATCTTATATACAGTAACAGCTATTCATCTATTACTACTGACAACCAGCCTGTATATCATGTGTGAGAGGTTGTCACAGCCCCGCCCCCTGTTACTGACATCACTGATATATAATATAATTACACTGTGATCAGACATGAGATCCACACATCTTATATACAGTAACAGCTATTCATCTATTACTACTGACAACCAGCCTGTATATCATGTGTGAGAGGTTGTCACAGCCCCGCCCCGTTACTGACATCACTGATATATAATATAATTACACTGTGATCAGACATGAGATCCACACATCTTATATACAGTAACAGCTATTCATCTATTACTACTGACAACCAGCCTGTATATCATCTGTGAGAGGTTGTCACAGCCCCGCCCCCTGTTACTGACATCACTGATATATAATATAATTACACTGTGATCAGACATGAGATCCACACATCTTATATACAGTAACAGCTATTCATCTATCACTACTGACAACCAGCCTGTATATCATGTGTGAGAGGTTGTCACAGCCCCGCCTCCTGTTACTGACATCACTGATATATAATATAATTACATGTGATCAGACATGAGATCCACACATCTTATATACAGTCACAGCTATTCATCTATTACTACTGACAACCAGCCTGTATATCAAGTGTGAGAGGTTGTCACAGCTCCGCCCCCTGTTACTGACATCACTGATATATAATATAATTACATTGTGATCAGACATGAGATCCACACATCTTATATACAGTAACAGCTATTCATCTATCACTACTGACAACCAGCCTGTATATCATGTGTGAGAGGTTGTCACAGCCCCGCCCCCTGTTACTGACATCACTGATATATAATATAATTACACTGTGATCAGACATGAGATCCACACATCTTATATACAGTCACAGCTATTCATCTATTACTACTGACAACCAGCCTGTATATCATGTGTGAGAGGTTGTCACAGCCCCGCCCCCTGTTACTGACATCACTGATATATAATATAATTACACTGTGATCAGACATGAGATCCACACATCTTATATACAGTCACAGCTATTCATCTATTACTACTGACAACCAGCCTGTATATCATGTGTGAGAGGTTGTCACAGCCCCGCCCCCTGTTACTGACATCACTGATATATAATATAATTACATGTGATCAGACATGAGATCCACACATCTTATATACAGTAACAACTATTAGTATAAATTGGGAAAACCAGAATAATTTATATGTACAAGTTATCTGGGAAAATACTACGGACGTCTGGAATGAGCGGGGGAAGGGCCCAGCACCCAGGAGCACGGTCACCCCCTATATGAGAAGCAGCAGGTAACAGGCAGACGCTGGAGGTTCCCCGGTAATGGCCATGTAGCCGGGACTGATGATGGAGGGATGTGTGAGGAGCAGCGGGGGGCAGGACACGCAACGTTTGAAGCCGGGGAAGGTCAGAGATTGGAATTTCACAGAGACGCTGGGGAGCACGTTCCAGGGGTGCGATGAAAGGGCCGCGGCCAGAGTCACATGTTCATTTACCAAGATGAAACGTTACAACATCACACCCAGAGCAGTGCACTGTGGGTAAAACTGTCACTCTCAGTTATATTTATATTATCGTTTAGTAAATAGAAGTTGAATGCTTCCTCTTAATTATCTTCATGTACACACAAAGTATCACTCCCATCATCCCTGACCCTAGGAGCTCACAATCTAATCTCCCTGTCTCACACATTATGGATCACTAACATCACTTGGAGCGGTCCCTGGACTCACTTGTGCACAGGTTTCTCAATGGACGATCAGATGGAGCAAAACCACCACAACCTACAGGAAACTAATCTTAAATAACCACAGAGCTCTGACTTATCATCTCAGAACCTGGAGTAATGTGACATCAGCTCTGACATCATCTCAGAACCTGGAGTAATGTGACATCAGCTCTGACATCATCTCAGAACCTGGAGTAATGTGACATCAGCTCTGACATCATCTCAGAACCAGGAGTAATGTGACATCAGCTCTGACATATCCCAGAACCAGGAGTAATGTGACATCAGCTCTGACATATCCCAGAACCAGGAGTAATGTGACATCATCCCAGAACCTGGAGTAATGTGACATCAGCTCTGACATCATCTCAGAACCTGGAGTAATGTGACATCAGCTCTGACATCATCTCAGAACCAGGAGTAATGTGACATCAGCTCTGACATATCCCAGAACCAGGAGTAATGTGACATCAGCTCTGACATATCCCAGAACCAGGAGTAATGTGACATCAGCTCTGACATCATCTCAGAACCTGGAGTAATGTGACATCAGCTCTGACATATCTCAGAACCTGGAGTAATGTGACATCAGCTCTGACATATCCCAGAACCAGGAGTAATGTGACATCAGCTCTGACATCATCTCAGAACCTGGAGTAATCTGACATCAGCTCTGACATCATCTCAGATCCTGGAGTAATGTGACATCAGCTCTGACATCATCCCAGAACCTGGAATAATGTGACATCAGCTCTGACTTATCTCAGAACCTGGAGTAATGTGACATCAGCTCTGACATCATCTCTGAACCTGGAGTAATGTGACATCAGCTCTGACATCTCAGAACCTGGAGTAATGTGACATCAGCTCTGACATATCCCAGAACCAGGAGTAATGTGACATCAGCTCTGACATCATCTCAGAACCTGGAGTAATCTGACATTAGCTCTGACATCATCTCAGAACCTGGAGTAATGTGACATCAGCTTTGACATCATCCCAGAACCTGGAATAATGTGACATCAGCTCTGACTTATCTCAGAACCTGGAGTAATGTGACATCAGCTCTGACATCATCTCTGAACCTGGAGTAATATGACATCAGGTCTGACATCATCCCAGAACCTGGAGTAATGTGACATCAGCTCTGACTTATCCCAGAACCTGGAGTAATGTGACATCAGCTTTGACATATCATCCCAGAACCTGGAGTAATGTGACATCAGCTCTGACTTATCCCAGAACCTGGAGTAATGTGACATCAGCTCTGACATAATCTCAGAACCTGGAGTAATGTGACATCAGCTCTGACATATCATCTCAGAACCTGGAGTAATGTGACATCAGCTCTGACATCATCTTAGAACCTGGAGTAATGTGACATCAGCTCTGACATATCCCAGAACCAGGAGTAATGTGACATCATCCCAGAACCTGGAGTAATGTGACATCAGCTCTGACATATCATCTCAGAACCTGGAGTAATGTGACATCAGCTCTGACATCATCTCAGAACCAGGAGTAATGTGACATCAGCTCTGACATATCCCAGAACCAGGAGTAATGTGACATCAGCTCTGACATATCATCTCAGAACCTGGAGTAATGTGACATCAGCTCTGACATATCCCAGAACAAGGAGTAATGTGACATCAGCTCTGACATCATCTCAGAACCTGGAGTAATCTGACATCAGCTCTGACATCATCCCAGAACCTGGAATAATGTGACATCAGCTCTGACTTATCTCAGAACCTGGAGTAATGTGACATCAGCTCTGACATCATCTCTGAACCTGGAGTAATGTGACATCAGCTCTGACATCTCAGAACCTGGAGTAATGTGACATCAGCTCTGACATATCCCAGAACCAGGAGTAATGTGACATCATCCCAGAACCTGGAGTAATGTGACATCAGCTCTGACATCATCTCAGAACCTGGAGTAATGTGACATCAGCTCTGACATCATCTCAGAAACAGGAGTAATGTGACATCAGCTCTGACATATCCCAGAACCAGGAGTAATGTGACATCAGCTCTGACATATCCCAGAACCAGGACTAATGTGACATCAGCTCTGACATCATCTCAGAACCTGGAGTAATCTGACATCAGCTCTGACATCATCTCAGATCCTGGAGTAATGTGACATCAGCTCTGACATCATCCCAGAACCTGGAATAATGTGACATCAGCTCTGACTTATCTCAGAACCTGGAGTAATGTGACATCAGCTCTGACTTATCTCAGAACCTGGAGTAATGTGACATCAGCTCTGACATCATCTCTGAACCTGGAATAATGTGACATCAGCTCTGACATCATCTCAGAACCTGGAGTAATCTGACATTAGCTCTGACATCATCTCAGAACCTGGAGTAATGTGACATCAGCTTTGACATCATCCCAGAACCTGGAATAATGTGACATCAGCTCTGACTTATCTCAGAACCTGGAGTAATGTGACATCAGCTCTGACATCATCTCTGAACCTGGAGTAATATGACATCAGGTCTGACATCATCCCAGAACCTGGAGTAATGTGACATCAGCTCTCACATCATCTCAGAACCTGGAGTAAACTGACATCAGCTCTGACATCATCTCAGAACCTGGAGTAATGTGACATCAGCTCTGACATCATCTCAGAATCTGGAGTAATGTGACATCAGCGCTGACATATCATCCCAAAACCTGGAGTAATGTGACATCAGCTCTGACATATCATCCCAGAACCTGGAGTAATGTGACATCAGCTCTGACTTATCCCAGAACCTGGAGTAATGTGACATCAGCTTTGACATATCATCCCAGAACCTGGAGTAATGTGACATCAGCTCTGACTTATCCCAGAACCTGGAGTAATGTGACATCAGCTCTGACATAATCTCAGAACCTGGAGTACTGTGACATCAGCTCTGACATCATCTCAGAACCTGGAGTAATGTGACATCAGCTGACATATCATCCCAGAACCTGGAGTAATGTGACATCAGCTCTGACTTATCATCTCAGAACCTGGAGTAATGTGACATCAGCTCTGACATCATCTCTGAACATGGAGTAATATGACATCAGGTCTGACATCATCCCAGAACCTGGAGTAATGTGACATCAGCTCTGATATCATCTCAGAACCTGAAGTAATCTGACATCAGCTCTGACATCATCTCAGAACCTGGAGTAATGTGACATCAGCTCTGACATCATCTCAGAACCTGGAGTAATGTGACATCAGCTCTGACTTATCCCAGAACCAGGAGTAATGTGACATCAGCTCTGACATATCCCAGAACCAGGAGTAATGTGACATCAGCTCTGACATATCCCAGAACCAGGAGTAATGTGACATCATCCCAGAACCTGGAGTAATGTGACATCAGCTCTGACATCATCTCAGAACCTGGAGTAATGCGACATCAGCTCTGACATCATCTCAGAACCAGGAGTAATGCGACATCAGCTCTGACATATCCCAGAACCAGGAGTAATGTGACATCAGCTCTGACATATCCCAGAACCAGGAGTAATGTGACATCAGCTCTGACATCATCTCAGAACCTGGAGTAATCTGACATCAGCTCTGACATCATCTCAGATCCTGGAGTAATGTGACATCAGCTCTGACATCATCCCAGAACCTGGAATAATGTGACATCAGCTCTGACTTATCTCAGAACCTGGAGTAATGTGACATCAGCTCTGACTTATCTCAGAACCTGGAGTAATGTGACATCAGCTCTGACATCATCTCTGAACCTGGAGTAATGTGACATCAGCTCTGACATCTCAGAACCTGGAGTAATGTGACATCAGCTCTGACATATCCCAGAACCAGGAGTAATGTGACATCAGCTCTGACATCATCTCAGAACCTGGAGTAATCTGACATCAGCTCTGACATCATCTCAGAACTTGGAGTAATCTGACATCAGCTCTGACATCATCTCAGAACCTGGAGTAATGTGACATCAGCTCTGACATCATCTCAGAATCTGGAGTAATGTGACATCAGCTCTGACTTATCCCAGAACCTGGAGTAATGTGACATCAGCTCTGACATATCCCAAAACCTGGTGTAATGTGACATCAGCTCTGACATATCATCCCAGAACCTGGAGTAATGTGACATCAGCTCTGACTTATCCCAGAACCTGGAGTAATGTGACATCAGCTTTGACATATCATCCCAGAACCTGGAGTAATGTGACATCAGCTCTGACATATCATCCCAGAACCTGGAGTAATGTGACATCAGCTCTGACATATCATCCCAGAACCTGGAGTAATGTGACATCAGCTCTGACATCATCTCAGAACCTGGAGTAATGTGACATCAGCTCTGACATCATCTCAGAACCTGGAGTAATGTGACATCAGCTCTGACTTATCATCTCAGAACCTGGAGTAATGTGACATCAGCTCTGACATCATCTCAGAACCTGGAGTAATGTGACATCAGCTCTGACATATCCCAGAACCAGGAGTAATGTGACATCATCCCAGAACCTGGAGTAATGTGACATCAGCTCTGACATCATCTCAGAACCTGGAGTAATGTGACATCAGCTCTGACATCATCTCAGAACCTGGAGTAATGTGACATCAGCTCTGACATATCCCAGAACCAGGAGTAATGTGACATCAGCTCTGACATATCCCAGAACCTGGAGTAATGTGACATCAGCTCTGACATCATCCCAGAACCTGGAATAATGTGACATCAGCTCTGACTTATCTCAGAACCTGGAGTAATGTGACATCAGCTCTGACTTATCTCAGAACCTGGAGTAATGTGACATCAGCTCTGACATCATCTCTGAACCTGGAGTAATGTGACATCAGCTCTGACATCTCAGAACCTGGAGTAATGTGACATCAGCTCTGATATATCCCAGAACCAGGAGTAATGTGACATCAGCTCTGACATCATCTCAGAACCTGGAGTAATCTGACATCAGCTCTGACATCATCCCAGAACCTGGAATAATGTGACATCAGCTCTGACTTATCTCAGAACCTGGAGTAATGTGACATCAGCTCTGACATCATCTCTGAACCTGGAGTAATATGACATCAGGTCTGACATCATCCCAGAACCTGGAGTAATGTGACATCAGCTCTGACATCATCTCAGAACCTGGAGTAATCTGACATCAGCTCTGACATCATCTCAGAACCTGGAGTAATGTGACATCAGCTCTGACATATTATCCCAGAACCTGGAGTAATGTGACATCAGCTCTGACTTATCCCAAAACCTGGAGTAATGTGACATCAGCTCTGACATATCATCCCAGAACCTGGAGTAATGTGACATCAGCTCTGACTTATCCCAGAACCTGGAGTAATGTGACATCAGCTTTGACATATCATCCCAGAACCTGGAGTAATGTGACATCAGCTCTGACTTATCCCAGAACCTGGAGTACTGTGACATCAGCTCTGACATCATCTCAGAACCTGGAGTAATGTGACATCAGCTCTGACATATCATCCCAGAACCTGGAGTAATGTGACATCAGCTCTGACATATCATCCCAGAACCTGGAGTAATGTGACATCAGCTCTGACTTATCCCAGAACCAGGAGTAATGTGACATCAGCTCTGACATATCCCAGAACCAGGAGTAATGTGACATCAGCTCTGACATATCCCAGAACCAGGAGTAATGTGACATCATCCCAGAACCTGGAGTAATGTGACATCAGCTCTGACATAATCTCAGAACCTGGAGTAATGTGACATCAGCTCTGACATCATCTCAGAACCAGGAGTAATGCGACATCAGCTCTGACATATCCCAGAACCAGGAGTAATGTGACATCAGCTCTGACATATCCCAGAACCAGGAGTAATGTGACATCAGCTCTGACATCATCTCAGAACCTGGGAGTAATGTGACATCAGCTCTGACATATCTCAGAACCTGGAGTAATGTGACATCAGCTCTGACATATCCCAGAACCAGGAGTAATGTGACATCAGCTCTGACATCATCTCAGAACCTGGAGTAATCTGACATCATCTCAGATCCTGGAGTAATGTGACATCAGCTCTGACATCATCCCAGAACCTGGAATAATGTGACATCAGCTCTGACTTATCTCAGAACCTGGAGTAATGTGACATCAGCTCTGACTTATCTCAGAACCTGGAGTAATGTGACATCAGCTCTGACATCATCTCTGAACCTGGAGTAATGTGACATCAGCTCTGACATCTCAGAACCTGGAGTAATGTGACATCAGCTCTGACATATCCCAGAACCAGGAGTAATGTGACATCAGCTCTGACATCATCTCAGAACCTGGAGTAATCTGACATCAGCTCTGACATCATCTCAGAACTTGGAGTAATCTGACATCAGCTCTGACATCATCTCAGAACCTGGAGTAATGTGACATCAGCTCTGACATCATCTCAGAATCTGGAGTAATGTGACATCAGCGCAGACATATCATCCCAGAACCTGGAGTAATGTGACTTCAGCTCTGACTTATCCCAGAACCTGGAGTAATGTGACATCAGCTCTGACATATCCCAAAACCTGGAGTAATGTGACATCAGCTCTGACATATCATCCCAGAACCTGGAGTAATGTGACATCAGCTCTGACTTATCCCAGAACCTGGAGTAATGTGACATCAGCTTTGACATATCATCCCAGAACCTGGAGTAATGTGACATCAGCTCTGACTTATCCCAGAACCTGGAGTACTGTGACATCAGCTCTGACATCATCTCAGAATCTGGAGTAATGTGACATCAGCTCTGACATATCATCCCAGAACCTGGAGTAATGTGACATCAGCTCTGACATATCATCCCAGAACCTGGAGTAATGTGACATCAGCTCTGACATCATCTCAGAACCTGGAGTAATGTGACATCAGCTCTGACATCATCTCAGAACCTGGAGTAATGTGACATCAGCTCTGACTTATCATCTCAGAACCTGGAGTAATGTGACATCAGCTCTGACATCATCCCAGAACCTGGAGTAATGTGACATCAGCTCTGACATCATCTCAGAACCTGGAGTAATGTGACATCAGCTCTGACATCTCAGAACCTGGAGTAATGTGACATCAGCTCTGACATCATCTCAGAACCTGGAGTAATGTGACATCAGCTCTGACATCTCAGAACCAGGAGTAATGGGACATCAGCTCTGACATCATCCCAGAACCTGGAGTAATGTGACATCAGCTTTGACATATCATCCCAGAACCTGGAGTAATGTGACATCAGCTCTGACTTATCCCAGAACCTGGAGTAATGTGACATCAGCTCTGACATCATCTCAGAACCTGGAGTAATGTGACATCAGCTCTGACTTATCATCTCAGAACCTGGAGTAATGTGACATCAGCTCTGACTTATCATCTCAGAACCTGGAGTAATGTGACATCAGCTCTGACATCATCTCAGAACCTGGAGTAATGTGACATCAGCTCTGACATATCCCAGAACCAGGAGTAATGTGACATCATCCCAGAACCTGGAGTAATGTGACATCAGCTCTGACATCATCTCAGAACCAGGAGTAATGTGACATCAGCTCTGACATCATCTCAGAACCTGGAGTAATCTGACATCAGCTCTGACATCATCCCAGAACCTGGAATAATGTGACATCAGCTCTGACTTATCTCAGAACCTGGAGTAATGTGACATCAGCTCTGACATCATCTCTGAACCTGGAGTAATATGACATCAGGTCTGACATCATCCCAGAACCTGGAGTAATGTGACATCAGCTCTGACATCATCTCAGAACCTGGAGTAATCTGACATCAGCTCTGACATCATCTCAGAACCTGGAGTAATGTGACATCAGCTCTGACATATTATCCCAGAACCTGGAGTAATGTGACATCAGCTCTGACTTATCCCAAAACCTGGAGTAATGTGACATCAGCTCTGACATATCATCCCAGAACCTGGAGTAATGTGACATCAGCTCTGACTTATCCCAGAACCTGGAGTAATGTGACATCAGCTTTGACATATCATCCCAGAACCTGGAGTAATGTGACATCAGCTCTGACTTATCCCAGAACCTGGAGTACTGTGACATCAGCTCTGACATCATCTCAGAACCTGGAGTAATGTGACATCAGCTCTGACATATCATCCCAGAACCTGGAGTAATGTGACATCAGCTCTGACATATCATCCCAGAACCTGGAGTAATGTGACATCAGCTCTGACTTATCCCAGAACCAGGAGTAATGTGACATCAGCTCTGACATATCCCAGAACCAGGAGTAATGTGACATCAGCTCTGACATATCCCAGAACCAGGAGTAATGTGACATCATCCGAGAACCTGGAGTAATGTGACATCAGCTCTGACATCATCTCAGAACCTGGAGTAATGTGACATCAGCTCTGACATCATCTCAGAACCAGGAGTAATGCGACATCAGCTCTGACATATCCCAGAACCAGGAGTAATGTGACATCAGCTCTGACATATCCCAGAACCAGGAGTAATGTGACATCAGCTCTGACATCATCTCAGAACCTGGGAGTAATGTGACATCAGCTCTGACATATCTCAGAACCTGGAGTAATGTGACATCAGCTCTGACATATCCCAGAACCAGGAGTAATGTGACATCAGCTCTGACATCATCTCAGAACCTGGAGTAATCTGACATCATCTCAGATCCTGGAGTAATGTGACATCAGCTCTGACATCATCCCAGAACCTGGAATAATGTGACATCAGCTCTGACTTATCTCAGAACCTGGAGTAATGTGACATCAGCTCTGACTTATCTCAGAACCTGGAGTAATGTGACATCAGCTCTGACATCATCTCTGAACCTGGAGTAATGTGACATCAGCTCTGACATCTCAGAACCTGGAGTAATGTGACATCAGCTCTGACATATCCCAGAACCAGGAGTAATGTGACATCAGCTCTGACATCATCTCAGAACCTGGAGTAATCTGACATCAGCTCTGACATCATCTCAGAACTTGGAGTAATCTGACATCAGCTCTGACATCATCTCAGAACCTGGAGTAATGTGACATCAGCTCTGACATCATCTCAGAATCTGGAGTAATGTGACATCAGCGCAGACATATCATCCCAGAACCTGGAGTAATGTGACTTCAGCTCTGACTTATCCCAGAACCTGGAGTAATGTGACATCAGCTCTGACATATCCCAAAACCTGGAGTAATGTGACATCAGCTCTGACATATCATCCCAGAACCTGGAGTAATGTGACATCAGCTCTGACTTATCCCAGAACCTGGAGTAATGTGACATCAGCTTTGACATATCATCCCAGAACCTGGAGTAATGTGACATCAGCTCTGACTTATCCCAGAACCTGGAGTACTGTGACATCAGCTCTGACATCATCTCAGAATCTGGAGTAATGTGACATCAGCTCTGACATATCATCCCAGAACCTGGAGTAATGTGACATCAGCTCTGACATATCATCCCAGAACCTGGAGTAATGTGACATCAGCTCTGACATCATCTCAGAACCTGGAGTAATGTGACATCAGCTCTGACATCATCTCAGAACCTGGAGTAATGTGACATCAGCTCTGACTTATCATCTCAGAACCTGGAGTAATGTGACATCAGCTCTGACATCATCCCAGAACCTGGAGTAATGTGACATCAGCTCTGACATCATCTCAGAACCTGGAGTAATGTGACATCAGCTCTGACATCTCAGAACCTGGAGTAATGTGACATCAGCTCTGACATCATCTCAGAACCTGGAGTAATGTGACATCAGCTCTGACATCTCAGAACCAGGAGTAATGGGACATCAGCTCTGACATCATCCCAGAACCTGGAGTAATGTGACATCAGCTTTGACATATCATCCCAGAACCTGGAGTAATGTGACATCAGCTCTGACTTATCCCAGAACCTGGAGTAATGTGACATCAGCTCTGACATCATCTCAGAACCTGGAGTAATGTGACATCAGCTCTGACTTATCATCTCAGAACCTGGAGTAATGTGACATCAGCTCTGACATCATCTCAGAACCTGGAGTAATGTGACATCAGCTCTGACATATCCCAGAACCAGGAGTAATGTGACATCATCCCAGAACCTGGAGTAATGTGACATCAGCTCTGACATCATCTCAGAACCAGGAGTAATGTGACATCAGCTCTGACATATCCCAGAACCAGGAGTAATGTGACATCAGCTCTGACATATCCCAGAACCTGGAGTAATGTGACATCAGCTCTGACATCATCCCAGAACCTGGAATAATGTGACATCAGCTCTGACTTATCTCAGAACCTGGAGTAATGTGACATCAGCTCTGACTTATCTCAGAACCTGGAGTAATGTGACATCAGCTCTGACATCATCTCTGAACCTGGAGTAATGTGACATCAGCTCTGACATATCTCAGAACCTGGAGTAATGTGACATCAGCTCTGACATATCCCAGAACCAGGAGTAATGTGACATCATCTCAGAACCTGGAGTAATCTGACATCAGCTCTGACATCATCCCAGAACCTGGAATAATGTGACATCAGCTCTGACTTATCTCAGAACCTGGAGTAATGTGACATCAGCTCTGACATCATCTCTGAACCTGGAGTAATATGACATCAGGTCTGACATCATCCCAGAACCTGGAGTAATGTGACATCAGCTCTGACATCATCTCAGAACCTGGAGTAATCTGACATCAGCTCTGACATCATCTCAGAACCTGGAGTAATGTGACATCAGCTCTGACATATTATCCCAGAACCTGGAGTAATGTGACATCAGCTCTGACTTATCCCAGAACCTGGAGTAATGTGACATCAGCTCTGACATATCCCAAAACCTGGAGTAATGTGACATCAGCTCTGACATATCATCCCAGAACCTGGAGTAATGTGACATCAGCTCTGACTTATCCCAGAACCTGGAGTAATGTGACATCAGCTTTGACATATCATCCCAGAACCTGGAGTAATGTGACATCAGCTCTGACTTATCCCAGAACCTGGAGTACTGTGACATCAGCTCTGACATCATCTCAGAACCTGGAGTAATGTGACATCAGCTCTGACATATCATCCCAGAACCTGGAGTAATGTGACATCAGCTCTGACATATCATCCCAGAACCTGGAGTAATTTGACATCAGCTCTGACATCATCTCAGAACCTGGAGTAATGTGACATCAGCTCTGACATCATCTCAGAACCTGGAGTAATGTGACATCAGCTCTGACATCATCTCAGAACCTGGAGTAATGTGACATCAGCTCTGACTTATCATCTCAGAACCTGGAGTAATGTGACATCAGCTCTGACTTATCATCTCAGAACCTGGAGTAATGTGACATCAGCTCTGACATCATCCCAGAACCTGGAGTAATGTGACATCAGCTCTGACATCATCTCAGAACCTGGAGTAATGTGACATCAGCTCTGACATCTCAGAACCTGGAGTAATGTGACATCAGCTCTGACATCATCTCAGAACCTGGAGTAATGTGACATCAGCTCTGACATCTCAGAACCAGGAGTAATGGGACATCAGCTCTGACATCATCCCAGAACCTGGAGTAATGTGACATCAGCTTTGACATATCATCCCAGAACCTGGAGTAATGTGACATCAGCTCTGACTTATCCCAGAACCTGGAGTAATGTGACATCAACTCTGACATAATCTCAGAACCTGGAGTACTGTGACATCAGCTCTGACATCATCTCAGAACCTGGAATAATGTGACATCAGCTCTGACATTATCTCAGAACCTGGAGTAATGTGACATCAGCTCTGACATCATCTCAGAACCTGGAGTAATGTGACATCAGCTCTGACTTATCCCAGAACCAGGAGTAATGTGACATCAGCTCTGACATATCCCAGAACCAGGAGTAATGTGACATCAGCTCTGACATATCCCAGAACCAGGAGTAATGTGACATCATCCCAGAACCTGGAGTAATGTGACATCAGCTCTGACATCATCTCAGAACCTGGAGTAATGTGACATCAGCTCTGACTTATCCCAGAACCAGGAGTAATGTGACATCAGCTCTGACATATCCCAGAACCAGGAGTAATGTGACATCAGCTCTGACATATCCCAGAACCAGGAGTAATGTGACATCATCCCAGAACCTGGAGTAATGTGACATCAGCTCTGACATCATCTCAGAACCTGGGGTAATGTGACATCAGCTCTGACATCATCTCAGAACCAGGAGTAATGCGACATCAGCTCTGACATATCCCAGAACCAGGAGTAATGTGACATCAGCTCTGACATATCCCAGAACCAGGAGTAATGTGACATCAGCTCTGACATCATCTCAGAACCTGGGAGTAATGTGACATCAGCTCTGACATATCTCAGAACCTGGAGTAATGTGACATCAGCTCTGACATATCCCAGAACCAGGAGTAATGTGACATCAGCTCTGACATCATCTCAGAACCTGGAGTAATCTGACATCAGCTCTGACATCATCTCAGATCCTGGAGTAATGTGACATCAGCTCTGACATCATCCCAGAACCTGGAATAATGTGACATCAGCTCTGACTTATCACAGAACCTGGAGTAATGTGACATCAGCTCTGACTTATCTCAGAACCTGGAGTAATGTGACATCAGCTCTGACATCATCTCTGAACCTGGAGTAATGTGACATCAGCTCTGACATCTCAGAACCTGGAGTAATGTGACATCAGCTCTGACATATCCCAGAACCAGGAGTAATGTGACATCAGCTCTGACATCATCTCAGAACCTGGAGTAATCTGACATCAGCTCTGACATCATCTCAGAACCTGGAGTAATGTGACATCAGCTCTGACATCATCTCAGAATCTGGAGTAATGTGACATCAGCGCTGACATATCATCCCAGAACCTGGAGTAATGTGACATCAGCTCTGACTTATCCCAGAACCTGGAGTAATGTGACATCAGCTCTGACATATCCCAAAACCTGGAGTAATGTGACATCAGCTCTGACATATCATCCCAGAACCTGGAGTAATGTGACATCAGCTCTGACTTATCCCAGAACATGGAGTAATGTGACATCAGCTTTGACATATCATCCCAGAACCTGGAGTAATGTGACATCAGCTCTGACTTATCCCAGAACCTGGAGTACTGTGACATCAGCTCTGACATCATCTCAGAACCTGGAGTAATGTGACATCAGCTCTGACATATCATCCCAGAACCTGGAGTTATGTGACATCAGCTCTGACATCTCAGAACCTGGAGTAATGTGACATCAGCTCTGACATATCCCAGAACCAGGAGTAATGTGACATCAGCTCTGACATCATCTCAGAACCTGGAGTAATCTGACATCAGCTCTGACATCATCTCAGAACTTGGAGTAATCTGACATCAGCTCTGACATCATCTCAGAACCTGGAGTAATGTGACATCAGCTCTGACATCATCTCAGAATCTGGAGTAATGTGACATCAGCGCTGACATATCATCCCAGAACCTGGAGTAATGTGACATCAGCTCTGACTTATCCCAGAACCTGGAGTAATGTGACATCAGCTCTGACATATCCCAAAACCTGGAGTAATGTGACATCAGCTCTGACATATCATCCCAGAACCTGGAGTAATGTGACATCAGCTCTGACTTATCCCAGAACATGGAGTAATATGACATCAGCTTTGACATATCATCCCAGAACCTGGAGTAATGTGACATCAGCTCTGACTTATCCCAGAACCTGGAGTACTGTGACATCAGCTCTGACATCATCTCAGAACCTGGAGTAATGTGACATCAGCTCTGACATATCATCCCAGAACCTGGAGTAATGTGACATCAGCTCTGACATATCATCCCAGAACCTGGAGTAATGTGACATCAGCTCTGACATCATCTCAGAACCTGGAGTAATGTGACATCAGCTCTGACATAATCTCAGAACCTGGAGTAATGTGACATCAGCTCTGACATCATCTCAGAACCTGGAGTAATGTGACATCAGCTCTGACTTATCATCTCAGAACCTGGAGTAATGTGACATCAGCTCTGACTTATCATCTCAGAACCTGGAGTAATGTGACATCAGCTCTGACATCATCCCAGAACCTGGAGTAATGTGACATCAGCTCTGACATCATCTCAGAACCTGGAGTAATGTGACATCAGCTCTGACATCTCAGAACCTGGAGTAATGTGACATCAGCTCTGACATCATCTCAGAACCTGGAGTAATGTGACATCAGCTCTGACATCTCAGAACCAGGAGTAATGGGACATCAGCTCTGACATCATCCCAGAACCTGGAGTAATGTGACATCAGCTTTGACATATCATCCCAGAACCTGGAGTAATGTGACATCAGCTCTGACTTATCCCAGAACCTGGAGTAATGTGACATCAGCTCTGACATCATCTCAGAACCTGGAGTAATGTGACATCAGCTCTGACTTATCATCTCAGAACCTGGAGTAATGTGACATCAGCTCTGACTTATCATCTCAGAACCTGGAGTAATGTGACATCAGCTCTGACATCATCTCAGAACCTGGAGTAATGTGACATCAGCTCTGACATATCCCAGAACCAGGAGTAATGTGACATCATCCCAGAACCTGGAGTAATGTGACATCAGCTCTGACATCTCAGAACCAGGAGTAATGTGACATCAGCTCTGACATATCCCAGAACCTGGAGTAATGTGACATCAGCTCTGACATCATCCCAGAACCTGGAATAATGTGACATCAGCTCTGACTTATCTCAGAACCTGGAGTAATGTGACATCAGCTCTGACTTATCTCAGAACCTGGAGTAATGTGACATCAGCTCTGACATCATCTCTGAACCTGGAGTAATGTGACATCAGCTCTGACATATCCCAGAACCAGGAGTAATGTGACATCAGCTCTGACATCATCTCAGAACCTGGAGTAATCTGACATCAGCTCTGACATCATCTCAGATCCTGGAGTAATGTGACATCAGCTCTGACATCATCCCAGAACCTGGAATAATGTGACATCAGCTCTGACTTATCTCAGAACCTGGAGTAATGTGACATCAGCTCTGACTTATCTCAGAACCTGGAGTAATGTGACATCAGCTCTGACATCATCTCTGAACCTGGAGTAATGTGACATCAGCTCTGACATCTCAGAACCTGGAGTAATGTGACATCAGCTCTGACATATCCCAGAACCAGGAGTAATGTGACATCAGCTCTGACATCATCTCAGAACCTGGAGTAATCTGACATCAGCTCTGACATCATCTCAGAACTTGGAGTAATCTGACATCAGCTCTGACATCATCTCAGAACCTGGAGTAATGTGACATCAGCTCTGACATCATCTCAGAATCTGGAGTAATGTGACATCAGCGCTGACATATCATCCCAGAACCTGGAGTAATGTGACATCAGCTCTGACTTATCCCAGAACCTGGAGTAATGTGACATCAGCTCTGACATATCCCAAAACCTGGAGTAATGTGACATCAGCTCTGACATATCATCCCAGAACCTGGAGTAATGTGACATCAGCTCTGACTTATCCCAGAACATGGAGTAATGTGACATCAGCTTTGACATATCATCCCAGAACCTGGAGTAATGTGACATCAGCTCTGACTTATCCCAGAACCTGGAGTACTGTGACATCAGCTCTGACATCATCTCAGAACCTGGAGTAATGTGACATCAGCTCTGACATATCATCCCAGAACCTGGAGTAATGTGACATCAGCTCTGACATCTCAGAACCTGGAGTAATGTGACATCAGCTCTGACATATCCCAGAACCAGGAGTAATGTGACATCAGCTCTGACATCATCTCAGAACCTGGAGTAATCTGACATCAGCTCTGACATCATCTCAGAACTTGGAGTAATCTGACATCAGCTCTGACATCATCTCAGAACCTGGAGTAATGTGACATCAGCTCTGACATCATCTCAGAATCTGGAGTAATGTGACATCAGCGCTGACATATCATCCCAGAACCTGGAGTAATGTGACATCAGCTCTGACTTATCCCAGAACCTGGAGTAATGTGACATCAGCTCTGACATATCCCAAAACCTGGAGTAATGTGACATCAGCTCTGACATATCATCCCAGAACCTGGAGTAATGTGACATCAGCTCTGACTTATCCCAGAACATGGAGTAATGTGACATCAGCTTTGACATATCATCCCAGAACCTGGAGTAATGTGACATCAGCTCTGACTTATCCCAGAACCTGGAGTACTGTGACATCAGCTCTGACATCATCTCAGAACCTGGAGTAATGTGACATCAGCTCTGACATATCATCCCAGAACCTGGAGTAATGTGACATCAGCTCTGACATATCATCCCAGAACCTGGAGTAATGTGACATCAGCTCTGACATCATCTCAGAACCTGGAGTAATGTGACATCAGCTCTGACATCATCTCAGAACCTGGAGTAATGTGACATCAGCTCTGACATCATCTCAGAACCTGGAGTAATGTGACATCAGCTCTGACTTATCATCTCAGAACCTGGAGTAATGTGACATCAGCTCTGACTTATCATCTCAGAACCTGGAGTAATGTGACATCAGCTCTGACATCATCCCAGAACCTGGAGTAATGTGACATCAGCTCTGACATCATCTCAGAACCTGGAGTAATGTGACATCAGCTCTGACATCATCTCAGAACCTGGAGTAATGTGACATCAGCTCTGACATCTCAGAACCAGGAGTAATGGGACATCAGCTCTGACATCATCCCAGAACCTGGAGTAATGTGACATCAGCTTTGACATATCATCCCAGAACCTGGAGTAATGTGACATCAGCTCTGACTTATCCCAGAACCTGGAGTAATGTGACATCAGCTCTGACATCATCTCAGAACCTGGAGTAATGTGACATCAGCTCTGACTTATCATCTCAGAACCTGGAGTAATGTGACATCAGCTCTGACTTATCATCTCAGAACCTGGAGTAATGTGACATCAGCTCTGACTTATCATCTCAGAACCTGGAGTAATGTGACATCAGCTCTGACATCATCTCAGAACCTGGAGTAATGTGACATCAGCTCTGACATATCCCAGAACCAGGAGTAATGTGACATCATCCCAGAACCTGGAGTAATGTGACATCAGCTCTGACATCTCAGAACCAGGAGTAATGTGACATCAGCTCTGACATATCCCAGAACCTGGAGTAATGTGACATCAGCTCTGACATCATCCCAGAACCTGGAATAATGTGACATCAGCTCTGACTTATCTCAGAACCTGGAGTAATGTGACATCAGCTCTGACTTATCTCAGAACCTGGAGTAATGTGACATCAGCTCTGACATCATCTCTGAACCTGGAGTAATGTGACATCAGCTCTGACATCTCAGAACCTGGAGTAATGTGACATCAGCTCTGATATATCCCAGAACCAGGAGTAATGTGACATCAGCTCTGACATCATCTCAGAACCTGGAGTAATCTGACATCAGCTGACATCATCTCAGAACCTGGAGTAATGTGACATCAGCTCTGACATCATCCCAGAACCTGGAATAATGTGACATCAGCTCTGACTTATCTCAGAACCTGAAGTAATGTGACATCAGCTCTGACATCATCTCTGAACCTGGAGTAATATGACATCAGGTCTGACATCATCCCAGAACCTGGAGTAATGTGACATCAGCTCTGACATCATCTCAGAACCTGGAGTAATCTGAAATCAGCTCTGACATCATCTCAGAACCTGGAGTAATGTGACATCAGCTCTGACATATTATCCCAGAACCTGGAGTAATGTGACATCAGCTCTGACTTATCCCAGAACCTGGAGTAATGTGATATCAGCTCTGACATATCCCAAAACCTGGAGTAATGTGACATCAGCTCTGACTTATCCCAGAACCTGGAGTAATGTGACATCAGCTCTGACTTATCCCAGAACCTGGAGTACTGTGACATCAGCTCTGACATCATCTCAGAACCTGGAGTAATGTGACATCAGCTCTGACATATCATCCCAGAACCTGGAGTAATGTGACATCAGCTCTGACATATCATCCCAGAACCTGGAGTAATGTGACATCAGCTCTGACATCATCTCAGAACCTGGAGTAATGTGACATCAGCTCTGACATCATCTCAGAACCTGGAGTAATGTGACATCAGCTCTGACATCATCTCAGAACCTGGAGTAATGTGACATCAGCTCTGACTTATCATCTCAGAACCTGGAGTAATGTGACATCAGCTCTGACATCATCTCAGAGCCTGGAGTAATGTGACATCAGCTCTGACATCATCCCAGAACCTGGAGTAATGTGACATCAGCTCTGACATCTCAGAACCTGGAGTAATGTGACATCAGCTCTGACATCATCTCAGAACCTGGAGTAATGTGACATCAGCTCTGACATCATCTCAGAACCTGGAGTAATGGGACATCAGCTCTGACATCTCAGAACCAGGAGTAATGGGACATCAGCTCTGACATCATCCCAGAACCTGGAGTAATGTGACATCAGCTTTGACATATCATCCCAGAACCTGGAGTAATGTGACATCAGCTCTGACTTATCCCAGAACCTGGAGTAATGTGACATCAACTCTGACATAATCTCAGAACCTGGAGTACTGTGACATCAGCTCTGACATCATCTCAGAACCTGGAATAATGTGACATCAGCTGTGACATTATCTCAGAACCTGGAGTAATGTGACATCAGCTCTGACATCATCTCAGAACCTGGAGTAATGTGACATCAGCTCTGACATCATCTCAGAACCTGGAGTAACGTGACATCAGCTCTGACATCATCTCAGAACCTGGAGTAATGTGACATCAGCTCTGACATCATCTCAGAACCTGGAGTAATGTGACATCAGCTCTGACATCATCTCAGAACCTGGAGTAACGTGACATCAGCTCTGACATCATCTCAGAACCTGGAGTAATGTGACATCAGCTCTGACTTATCGTCTCAGAACCTGGAGTAATGTGACATAAGCTCTGACTTATCGTCTCAGAACCTGGAGTAATGTGACATCAGCTCTGACATCATCTCAGAGCCTGGAGTAATGTGACATCAGCTCTGACATCATCCCAGAACCTGGAGTAATGTGACATCAGCTCTGACTTATCCCAGAACCTGGAGTAATGTGACATCAGCTCTGACATCATCTCAGAACCAGGAGTAATGTGACATCAGCTCTGACATCATCTCAGAACCTGGAGTAATGTGACATCAGCTCTGACATATCCCAGAACCAGGAGTAATGTGACATCATCCCAGAACCTGGAGTAATGTGACATCAGCTCTGACATATCCCAGAACCAGGAGTAATGTGACATCATCCCAGAACCTGGAGTAATGTGACATCAGCTCTGACATATCCCAGAACCAGGAGTAATGTGACATCAGCTCTGACATATCCCAGAACCTGGAATAATGTGACATCAGCTCTGACTTATCTCAGAACCTGGAGTAATGTGACATCAGCTCTGACTTATCTCAGAACCTGGAGTAATGTGACATCAGCTCTGACATCATCTCTGAACCTGGAGTAATGTGACATCAGCTCTGACATATCTCAGAACCTGGAGTAATGTGACATCAGCTCTGACATATCCCAGAACCAGGAGTAATGTGACATCATCTCAGAACCTGGAGTAATCTGACATCAGCTCTGACATCATCCCAGAACCTGGAATAATGTGACATCAGCTCTGACTTATCTCAGAACCTGGAGTAATGTGACATCAGCTCTGACATCATCTCTGAACCTGGAGTAATATGACATCAGGTCTGACATCATCCCAGAACCTGGAGTAATCTGACATCAGCTCTGACATCATCTCAGAACCTGGAGTAATGTGACATCAGCTCTGACATATTATCCCAGAACCTGGAGTAATGTGACATCAGCTCTGACTTATCCCAGAACCTGGAGTAATGTGACATCAGCTCTGACATATCCCAAAACCTGGAGTAATGTGACATCAGCTCTGACATATCATCCCAGAACCTGGAGTAATGTGACATCAGCTCTGACTTATCCCAGAACCTGGAGTAATGTGACATCAGCTTTGACATATCATCCCAGAACCTGGAGTAATGTGACATCAGCTCTGACTTATCCCAGAACCTGGAGTACTGTGACATCAGCTCTGACATCATCTCAGAACCTGGAGTAATGTGACATCAGCTCTGACATATCATCCCAGAACCTGGAGTAATGTGACATCAGCTCTGACATATCATCCCAGAACCTGGAGTAATGTGACATCAGCTCTGACATCATCTCAGAACCTGGAGTAATGTGACATCAGCTCTGACATCATCTCAGAACCTGGAGTAATGTGACATCAGCTCTGACATCATCTCAGAACCTGGAGTAATGTGACATCAGCTCTGACTTATCATCTCAGAACCTGGAGTAATGTGACATCAGCTCTGACTTATTATCTCAGAACCTGGAGTAATGTGACATCAGCTCTGACATCATCCCAGAACCTGGAGTAATGTGACATCAGCTCTGACATCATCTCAGAACCTGGAGTAATGTGACATCAGCTCTGACATCTCAGAACCTGGAGTAATGTGACATCAGCTCTGACATCATCTCAGAACCTGGAGTAATGTGACATCAGCTCTGACATCTCAGAACCAGGAGTAATGGGACATCAGCTCTGACATCATCCCAGAACCTGGAGTAATGTGACATCAGCTTTGACATATCATCCCAGAACCTGGAGTAATGTGACATCAGCTCTGACTTATCCCAGAACCTGGAGTAATGTGACATCAACTCTGACATAATCTCAGAACCTGGAGTACTGTGACATCAGCTCTGACATCATCTCAGAACCTGGAATAATGTGACATCAGCTCTGACATCATCTCAGAACCTGGAGTAATGTGACATCAGCTCTGACTTATCCCAGAACCAGGAGTAATGTGACATCAGCTCTGACATATCCCAGAACCAGGAGTAATGTGACATCAGCTCTGACATATCCCAGAACCAGGAGTAATGTGACATCATCCCAGAACCTGGAGTAATGTGACATCAGCTCTGACATCATCTCAGAACCTGGGGTAATGTGACATCAGCTCTGACATCATCTCAGAACCAGGAGTAATGCGACATCAGCTCTGACATATCCCAGAACCAGGAGTAATGTGACATCAGCTCTGACATCATCTCAGAACCTGGAGTAATGTGACATCAGCTCTGACTTATCCCAGAACCAGGAGTAATGTGACATCAGCTCTGACATATCCCAGAACCAGGAGTAATGTGACATCAGCTCTGACATATCCCAGAACCAGGAGTAATGTGACATCATCCCAGAACCTGGAGTAATGTGACATCAGCTCTGACATCATCTCAGAACCTGGGGTAATGTGACATCAGCTCTGACATCATCTCAGAACCAGGAGTAATGCGACATCAGCTCTGACATATCCCAGAACCAGGAGTAATGTGACATCAGCTCTGACATATCCCAGAACCAGGAGTAATGTGACATCAGCTCTGACATCATCTCAGAACCTGGGAGTAATGTGACATCAGCTCTGACATATCTCAGAACCTGGAGTAATGTGACATCAGCTCTGACATATCCCAGAACCAGGAGTAATGTGACATCAGCTCTGACATCATCTCAGAACCTGGAGTAATCTGACATCAGCTCTGACATCATCTCAGATCCTGGAGTAATGTGACATCAGCTCTGACATCATCCCAGAACCTGGAATAATGTGACATCAGCTCTGACTTATCTCAGAACCTGGAGTAATGTGACATCAGCTCTGACTTATCTCAGAACCTGGAGTAATGTGACATCAGCTCTGACATCATCTCTGAACCTGGAGTAATGTGACATCAGCTCTGACATCTCAGAACCTGGAGTAATGTGACATCAGCTCTGACATATCCCAGAACCAGGAGTAATGTGACATCAGCTCTGACATCATCTCAGAACCTGGAGTAATCTGACATCAGCTCTGACATCATCTCAGAACTTGGAGTAATCTGACATCAGCTCTGACATCATCTCAGAACCTGGAGTAATGTGACATCAGCTCTGACATCATCTCAGAATCTGGAGTAATGTGACATCAGCGCTGACATATCATCCCAGAACCTGGAGTAATGTGACATCAGCTCTGACTTATCCCAGAACCTGGAGTAATGTGACATCAGCTCTGACATATCCCAAAACCTGGAGTAATGTGACATCAGCTCTGACATATCATCCCAGAACCTGGAGTAATGTGACATCAGCTCTGACTTATCCCAGAACATGGAGTAATGTGACATCAGCTTTGACATATCATCCCAGAACCTGGAGTAATGTGACATCAGCTCTGACTTATCCCAGAACCTGGAGTACTGTGACATCAGCTCTGACATCATCTCAGAACCTGGAGTAATGTGACATCAGCTCTGACATATCATCCCAGAACCTGGAGTAATGTGACATCAGCTCTGACATCTCAGAACCTGGAGTAATGTGACATCAGCTCTGACATATCCCAGAACCAGGAGTAATGTGACATCAGCTCTGACATCATCTCAGAACCTGGAGTAATCTGACATCAGCTCTGACATCATCTCAGAACTTGGAGTAATCTGACATCAGCTCTGACATCATCTCAGAACCTGGAGTAATGTGACATCAGCTCTGACATCATCTCAGAATCTGGAGTAATGTGACATCAGCGCTGACATATCATCCCAGAACCTGGAGTAATGTGACATCAGCTCTGACTTATCCCAGAACCTGGAGTAATGTGACATCAGCTCTGACATATCCCAAAACCTGGAGTAATGTGACATCAGCTCTGACATATCATCCCAGAACCTGGAGTAATGTGACATCAGCTCTGACTTATCCCAGAACATGGAGTAATGTGACATCAGCTTTGACATATCATCCCAGAACCTGGAGTAATGTGACATCAGCTCTGACTTATCCCAGAACCTGGAGTACTGTGACATCAGCTCTGACATCATCTCAGAACCTGGAGTAATGTGACATCAGCTCTGACATATCATCCCAGAACCTGGAGTAATGTGACATCAGCTCTGACATATCATCCCAGAACCTGGAGTAATGTGACATCAGCTCTGACATCATCTCAGAACCTGGAGTAATGTGACATCAGCTCTGACATCATCTCAGAACCTGGAGTAATGTGACATCAGCTCTGACATCATCTCAGAACCTGGAGTAATGTGACATCAGCTCTGACTTATCATCTCAGAACCTGGAGTAATGTGACATCAGCTCTGACTTATCATCTCAGAACCTGGAGTAATGTGACATCAGCTCTGACATCATCCCAGAACCTGGAGTAATGTGACATCAGCTCTGACATCATCTCAGAACCTGGAGTAATGTGACATCAGCTCTGACATCTCAGAACCTGGAGTAATGTGACATCAGCTCTGACATCATCTCAGAACCTGGAGTAATGTGACATCAGCTCTGACATCTCAGAACCAGGAGTAATGGGACATCAGCTCTGACATCATCCCAGAACCTGGAGTAATGTGACATCAGCTTTGACATATCATCCCAGAACCTGGAGTAATGTGACATCAGCTCTGACTTATCCCAGAACCTGGAGTAATGTGACATCAGCTCTGACATCATCTCAGAACCTGGAGTAATGTGACATCAGCTCTGACTTATCATCTCAGAACCTGGAGTAATGTGACATCAGCTCTGACTTATCCCAGAACCTGGAGTAATGTGACATCAGCTCTGACATATCCCAGAACCAGGAGTAATGTATCATCCCAGAACCTGGAGTAATGTGACATCAGCTCTGACATCTCAGAACCAGGAGTAATGTGACATCAGCTCTGACATATCCCAGAACCTGGAGTAATGTGACATCAGCTCTGACATCATCCCAGAACCTGGAATAATGTGACATCAGCTCTGACTTATCTCAGAACCTGGAGTAATGTGACATCAGCTCTGACTTATCTCAGAACCTGGAGTAATGTGACATCAGCTCTGACATCATCTCTGAACCTGGAGTAATGTGACATCAGCTCTGACATCTCAGAACCTGGAGTAATGTGACATCAGCTCTGATATATCTCAGAACCTGGAGTAATGTGACATCAGCTCTGACATCATCCCAGAACCTGGAATAATGTGACATCAGCTCTGACTTATCCCAGAACCTGGAGTAATGTGACATCAGCTCTGACATCATCTCTGAACCTGGAGTAATATGACATCAGGTCTGACATCATCCCAGAACCTGGAGTAATGTGACATCAGCTCTGACATCATCTCAGAACCTGGAGTAATCTGACATCAGCTCTGACATCATCTCAGAACCTGGAGTAATGTGACATCAGCTCTGACATATTATCCCAGAACCTGGAGTAATGTGACATCAGCTCTGACTTATCCCAGAACCTGGAGTAATGTGACATCAGCTCTGACATCATCTCAAAACCTGGAGTAATGTGACATCAGCTCTGACATATCATCCCAGAACCTGGAGTAATGTGACATCAGCTCTGACATATCATCCCAGAACCTGGAGTAATGTGACATCAGCTCTGACATCATCTCAGAACCTGGAGTAATGTGACATCAGCTCTGACATCATCTCAGAACCTGGAGTAATGTGACATCAGCTCTGACATCATCTCAGAACCTGGAGTAATGTGACATCAGCTCTGACTTATCATCTCAGAACCTGGAGTAATGTGACATCAGCTCTGACATCATCTCAGAGCCTGGAGTAATGTGACATCAGCTCTGACATCATCCCAGAACCTGGAGTAATGTGACATCAGCTCTGACATCTCAGAACCTGGAGTAATGTGACATCAGCTCTGACATCATCTCAGAACCTGGAGTAATGTGACATCAGCTCTGACATCATCTCAGAACCTGGAGTAATGTGACATCAGCTCTGACATCATCCCAGAACCTGGAGTAATGTGACATCAGCTTTGACATATCATCCCAGAACCTGGAGTAATGTGACATCAGCTCTGACTTATCCCAGAACCTGGAGTAATGTGACATCAACTCTGACATAATCTCAGAACCTGGAGTACTGTGACATCAGCTCTGACATCATCTCAGAACCTGGAATAATGTGACATCAGCTGTGACATTATCTCAGAACCTGGAGTAATGTGACATCAGCTCTGACATCATCTCAGAACCTGGAGTAATGTGACATCAGCTCTGACATCATCTCAGAACCTGGAGTAACGTGACATCAGCTCTGACATCATCTCAGAACCTGGAGTAATGTGACATCAGCTCTGACATCATCTCAGAACCTGGAGTAATGTGACATCAGCTCTGACATCATCTCAGAACCTGGAGTAATGTGACATCAGCTCTGACATATCCCAGAACCAGGAGTAATGTGACATCATCCCAGAACCTGGAGTAATGTGACATCAGCTCTGACATCATCTCAGAACCAGGAGTAATGTGACATCAGCTCTGACATATCCCAGAACCAGGAGTAATGTGACATCAGCTCTGACATATCCCAGAACCTGGAATAATGTGACATCAGCTCTGACTTATCTCAGAACCTGGAGTAATGTGACATCAGCTCTGACTTATCTCAGAACCTGGAGTAATGTGACATCAGCTCTGACATCATCTCTGAACCTGGAGTAATGTGACATCAGCTCTGACATATCTCAGAACCTGGAGTAATGTGACATCAGCTCTGACATATCCCAGAACCAGGAGTAATGTGACATCATCTCAGAACCTGGAGTAATCTGACATCAGCTCTGACATCATCCCAGAACCTGGAATAATGTGACATCAGCTCTGACTTATCTCAGAACCTGGAGTAATGTGACATCAGCTCTGACATCATCCCAGAACCTGGAGTAATGTGACATCAGCTCTGACATCTCAGAACCTGGAGTAATGTGACATCAGCTCTGACATCATCTCAGAACCTGGAGTAATGTGACATCAGCTCTGACATCATCTCAGAACCTGGAGTAATGTGACATCAGCTCTGACATCATCCCAGAACCTGGAGTAATGTGACATCAGCTCTGACATCATCCCAGAACCTGGAATAATGTGACATCAGCTCTGACTTATCTCAGAACCTGGAGTAATGTGACATCAGCTCTGACATATCCCAGAACCAGGAGTAATGTGACATCATCCCAGAACCTGGAGTAATGTGACATCAGCTCTGACATCATCTCAGAACCAGGAGTAATGTGACATCAGCTCTGACATATCCCAGAACCAGGAGTAATGTGACATCAGCTCTGACATATCCCAGAACCTGGAATAATGTGACATCAGCTCTGACTTATCTCAGAACCTGGAGTAATGTGACATCAGCTCTGACTTATCTCAGAACCTGGAGTAATGTGACATCAGCTCTGACATCATCTCTGAACCTGGAGTAATGTGACATCAGCTCTGACATATCTCAGAACCTGGAGTAATGTGACATCAGCTCTGACATATCCCAGAACCAGGAGTAATGTGACATCATCTCAGAACCTGGAGTAATCTGACATCAGCTCTGACATCATCCCAGAACCTGGAATAATGTGACATCAGCTCTGACTTATCTCAGAACCTGGAGTAATGTGACATCAGCTCTGACATCATCCCAGAACCTGGAGTAATGTGACATCAGCTCTGACATCTCAGAACCTGGAGTAATGTGACATCAGCTCTGACATCATCTCAGAACCTGGAGTAATGTGACATCAGCTCTGACATCATCTCAGAACCTGGAGTAATGTGACATCAGCTCTGACATCATCCCAGAACCTGGAGTAATGTGACATCAGCTCTGACATCATCCCAGAACCTGGAATAATGTGACATCAGCTCTGACTTATCTCAGAACCTGGAGTAATGTGACATCAGCTCTGACTTATCTCAGAACCTGGAGTAATGTGACATCAGCTCTGACATCATCTCTGAACCTGGAGTAATGTGACATCAGCTCTGACATCTCAGAACCTGGAGTAATGTGACATCAGCTCTGATATATCCCAGAACCAGGAGTAATGTGACATCAGCTCTGACATCATCTCAGAACCTGGAGTAATCTGACATCAGCTGACATCATCTCAGAACCTGGAGTAATGTGACATCAGCTCTGACATCATCCCAGAACCTGGAATAATGTGACATCAGCTCTGACTTATCTCAGAACCTGGAGTAATGTGACATCAGCTCTGACATCATCTCTGAACCTGGAGTAATATGACATCAGGTCTGACATCATCCCAGAACCTGGAGTAATGTGACATCAGCTCTGACATCATCTCAGAACCTGGAGTAATCTGAAATCAGCTCTGACATCATCTCAGAACCTGGAGTAATGTGACATCAGCTCTGACAAATTATCCCAGAACCTGGAGTAATGTGACATCAGCTCTGACTTATCCCAGAACCTGGAGTAATGTGATATCAGCTCTGACATATCCCAAAACCTGGAGTAATGTGACATCAGCTCTGACTTATCCCAGAACCTGGAGTAATGTGACATCAGCTTTGACATATCATCCCAGAACCTGGAGTAATGTGACATCAGCTCTGACTTATCCCAGAACCTGGAGTACTGTGACATCAGCTCTGACATCATCTCAGAACCTGGAGTAATGTGACATCAGCTCTGACATATCATCCCAGAACCTGGAGTAATGTGACATCAGCTCTGACATATCATCCCAGAACCTGGAGTAATGTGACATCAGCTCTGACATCATCTCAGAACCTGGAGTAATGTGACATCAGCTCTGACATCATCTCAGAACCTGGAGTAATGTGACATCAGCTCTGACATCATCTCAGAACCTGGAGTAATGTGACATCAGCTCTGACTTATCATCTCAGAACCTGGAGTAATGTGACATCAGCTCTGACATCATCTCAGAGCCTGGAGTAATGTGACATCAGCTCTGACATCATCCCAGAACCTGGAGTAATGTGACATCAGCTCTGACATCTCAGAACCTGGAGTAATGTGACATCAGCTCTGACATCATCTCAGAACCTGGAGTAATGTGACATCAGCTCTGACATCATCTCAGAACCTGGAGTAATGGGACATCAGCTCTGACATCTCAGAACCAGGAGTAATGGGACATCAGCTCTGACATCATCCCAGAACCTGGAGTAATGTGACATCAGCTTTGACATATCATCCCAGAACCTGGAGTAATGTGACATCAGCTCTGACTTATCCCAGAACCTGGAGTAATGTGACATCAGCTCTGACATCATCTCAGAACCTGGAATAATGTGACATCAGCTGTGACATTATCTCAGAACCTGGAGTAATGTGACATCAGCTCTGACATCATCTCAGAACCTGGAGTAATGTGACATCAGCTCTGACATCATCTCAGAACCTGGAGTAACGTGACATCAGCTCTGACATCATCTCAGAACCTGGAGTAATGTGACATCAGCTCTGACATCATCTCAGAACCTGGAGTAATGTGACATCAGCTCTGACATCATCTCAGAACCTGGAGTAACGTGACATCAGCTCTGACATCATCTCAGAACCTGGAGTAATGTGACATCAGCTCTGACTTATCGTCTCAGAACCTGGAGTAATGTGACATCAGCTCTGACATCATCTCAGAGCCTGGAGTAATGTGACATCAGCTCTGACATCATCCCAGAACCTGGAGTAATGTGACATCAGCTCTGACTTATCCCAGAACCTGGAGTAATGTGACATCAGCTCTGACATCATCTCAGAACCTGGAGTAATGTGACATCAGCTCTGACATCATCTCAGAACCTGGAGTAATGTGACATCAGCTCTGACATATCCCAGAACCAGGAGTAATGTGACATCATCCCAGAACCTGGAGTAATGTGACATCAGCTCTGACATCATCTCAGAACCAGGAGTAATGTGACATCAGCTCTGACATATCCCAGAACCAGGAGTAATGTGACATCAGCTCTGACATATCCCAGAACCTGGAATAATGTGACATCAGCTCTGACTTATCTCAGAACCTGGAGTAATGTGACATCAGCTCTGACTTATCTCAGAACCAGGAGTAATGTGACATCAGCTCTGACATCATCTCTGAACCTGGAGTAATGTGACATCAGCTCTGACATATCTCAGAACCTGGAGTAATGTGACATCAGCTCTGACATATCCCAGAACCAGGAGTAATGTGACATCATCTCAGAACCTGGAGTAATCTGACATCAGCTCTGACATCATCCCAGAACCTGGAATAATGTGACATCAGCTCTGACTTATCTCAGAACCTGGAGTAATGTGACATCAGCTCTGACATCATCTCTGAACCTGGAGTAATATGACATCAGGTCTGACATCATCCCAGAACCTGGAGTAATCTGACATCAGCTCTGACATCATCTCAGAACCTGGAGTAATGTGACATCAGCTCTGACATATTATCCCAGAACCTGGAGTAATGTGACATCAGCTCTGACTTATCCCAGAACCTGGAGTAATGTGACATCAGCTCTGACATATCCCAAAACCTGGAGTAATGTGACATCAGCTCTGACATATCATCCCAGAACCTGGAGTAATGTGACATCAGCTCTGACTTATCCCAGAACCTGGAGTAATGTGACATCAGCTTTGACATATCATCCCAGAACCTGGAGTAATGTGACATCAGCTCTGACTTATCCCAGAACCTGGAGTACTGTGACATCAGCTCTGACATCATCTCAGAACCTGGAGTAATGTGACATCAGCTCTGACATATCATCCCAGAACCTGGAGTAATGTGACATCAGCTCTGACATATCATCCCAGAACCTGGAGTAATGTGACATCAGCTCTGACATCATCTCAGAACCTGGAGTAATGTGACATCAGCTCTGACATCATCTCAGAACCTGGAGTAATGTGACATCAGCTCTGACATCATCTCAGAACCTGGAGTAATGTGACATCAGCTCTGACTTATCATCTCAGAACCTGGAGTAATGTGACATCAGCTCTGACTTATTATCTCAGAACCTGGAGTAATGTGACATCAGCTCTGACATCATCCCAGAACCTGGAGTAATGTGACATCAGCTCTGACATCATCTCAGAACCTGGAGTAATGTGACATCAGCTCTGACATCTCAGAACCTGGAGTAATGTGACATCAGCTCTGACATCATCTCAGAACCTGGAGTAATGTGACATCAGCTCTGACATCTCAGAACCAGGAGTAATGGGACATCAGCTCTGACATCATCCCAGAACCTGGAGTAATGTGACATCAGCTTTGACATATCATCCCAGAACCTGGAGTAATGTGACATCAGCTCTGACTTATCCCAGAACCTGGAGTAATGTGACATCAACTCTGACATAATCTCAGAACCTGGAGTACTGTGACATCAGCTCTGACATCATCTCAGAACCTGGAATAATGTGACATCAGCTCTGACATCATCTCAGAACCTGGAGTAATGTGACATCAGCTCTGACTTATCCCAGAACCAGGAGTAATGTGACATCAGCTCTGACATATCCCAGAACCAGGAGTAATGTGACATCAGCTCTGACATATCCCAGAACCAGGAGTAATGTGACATCATCCCAGAACCTGGAGTAATGTGACATCAGCTCTGACATCATCTCAGAACCTGGGGTAATGTGACATCAGCTCTGACATCATCTCAGAACCAGGAGTAATGCGACATCAGCTCTGACATATCCCAGAACCAGGAGTAATGTGACATCAGCTCTGACATCATCTCAGAACCTGGAGTAATGTGACATCAGCTCTGACTTATCCCAGAACCAGGAGTAATGTGACATCAGCTCTGACATATCCCAGAACCAGGAGTAATGTGACATCAGCTCTGACATATCCCAGAACCAGGAGTAATGTGACATCATCCCAGAACCTGGAGTAATGTGACATCAGCTCTGACATCATCTCAGAACCTGGGGTAATGTGACATCAGCTCTGACATCATCTCAGAACCAGGAGTAATGCGACATCAGCTCTGACATATCCCAGAACCAGGAGTAATGTGACATCAGCTCTGACATATCCCAGAACCAGGAGTAATGTGACATCAGCTCTGACATCATCTCAGAACCTGGGAGTAATGTGACATCAGCTCTGACATATCCCAGAACCAGGAGTAATGTGACATCAGCTCTGACATATCCCAGAACCAGGAGTAATGTGACATCAGCTCTGACATCATCTCAGAACCTGGAGTAATCTGACATCAGCTCTGACATCATCTCAGAACTTGGAGTAATCTGACATCAGCTCTGACATCATCTCAGAACCTGGAGTAATGTGACATCAGCTCTGACATCATCTCAGAACCTGGAGTAATCTGACATCAGCTCTGACATCATCTCAGATCCTGGAGTAATGTGACATCAGCTCTGACATCATCCCAGAACCTGGAATAATGTGACATCAGCTCTGACTTATCTCAGAACCTGGAGTAATGTGACATCAGCTCTGACATCATCTCTGAACCTGGAGTAATGTGACATCAGCTCTGACATCTCAGAACCTGGAGTAATGTGACATCAGCTCTGACATATCCCAGAACCAGGAGTAATGTGACATCAGCTCTGACATCATCTCAGAACCTGGAGTAATCTGACATCAGCTCTGACATCATCTCAGAACTTGGAGTAATCTGACATCAGCTCTGACATCATCTCAGAACCTGGAGTAATGTGACATCAGCTCTGACATCATCTCAGAATCTGGAGTAATGTGACATCAGCGCTGACATATCATCCCAGAACCTGGAGTAATGTGACATCAGCTCTGACTTATCCCAGAACCTGGAGTAATGTGACATCAGCTCTGACATATCCCAAAACCTGGAGTAATGTGACATCAGCTCTGACATATCATCCCAGAACCTGGAGTAATGTGACATCAGCTCTGACTTATCCCAGAACATGGAGTAATGTGACATCAGCTTTGACATATCATCCCAGAACCTGGAGTAATGTGACATCAGCTCTGACTTATCCCAGAACCTGGAGTACTGTGACATCAGCTCTGACATCATCTCAGAACCTGGAGTAATGTGACATCAGCTCTGACATATCATCCCAGAACCTGGAGTAATGTGACATCAGCTCTGACATATCATCCCAGAACCTGGAGTAATGTGACATCAGCTCTGACATCATCTCAGAACCTGGAGTAATGTGACATCAGCTCTGACATCATCTCAGAACCTGGAGTAATGTGACATCAGCTCTGACATCATCTCAGAACCTGGAGTAATGTGACATCAGCTCTGACTTATCATCTCAGAACCTGGAGTAATGTGACATCAGCTCTGACTTATCATCTCAGAACCTGGAGTAATGTGACATCAGCTCTGACATCATCCCAGAACCTGGAGTAATGTGACATCAGCTCTGACATCATCTCAGAACCTGGAGTAATGTGACATCAGCTCTGACATCTCAGAACCTGGAGTAATGTGACATCAGCTCTGACATCATCTCAGAACCTGGAGTAATGTGACATCAGCTCTGACATCTCAGAACCAGGAGTAATGGGACATCAGCTCTGACATCATCCCAGAACCTGGAGTAATGTGACATCAGCTTTGACATATCATCCCAGAACCTGGAGTAATGTGACATCAGCTCTGACTTATCCCAGAACCTGGAGTAATGTGACATCAGCTCTGACATCATCTCAGAACCTGGAGTAATGTGACATCAGCTCTGACTTATCATCTCAGAACCTGGAGTAATGTGACATCAGCTCTGACTTATCCCAGAACCTGGAGTAATGTGACATCAGCTCTGACATATCCCAGAACCAGGAGTAATGTATCATCCCAGAACCTGGAGTAATGTGACATCAGCTCTGACATCTCAGAACCAGGAGTAATGTGACATCAGCTCTGACATATCCCAGAACCTGGAGTAATGTGACATCAGCTCTGACATCATCCCAGAACCTGGAATAATGTGACATCAGCTCTGACTTATCTCAGAACCTGGAGTAATGTGACATCAGCTCTGACTTATCTCAGAACCTGGAGTAATGTGACATCAGCTCTGTCATCATCTCTGAACCTGGAGTAATGTGACATCAGCTCTGACATCATCTCAGAACCTGGAGTAATGTGACATCAGCTCTGACATCATCTCAGAACCTGGAGTAATGTGACATCAGCTCTGACTTATCATCTCAGAACCTGGAGTAATGTGACATCAGCTCTGACTTATCATCTCAGAACCTGGAGTAATGTGACATCAGCTCTGACATCATCCCAGAACCTGGAGTAATGTGACATCAGCTCTGACATCATCTCAGAACCTGGAGTAATGTGACATCAGCTCTGACATCTCAGAACCTGGAGTAATGTGACATCAGCTCTGACATCTCAGAACCAGGAGTAATGGGACATCAGCTCTGACATCATCCCAGAACCTGGAGTAATGTGACATCAGCTTTGACATATCATCCCAGAACCTGGAGTAATGTGACATCAGCTCTGACTTATCCCAGAACCTGGAGTAATGTGACATCAGCTCTGACATCATCTCAGAACCTGGAGTAATGTGACATCAGCTCTGACTTATCATCTCAGAACCTGGAGTAATGTGACATCAGCTCTGACTTATCCCAGAACCTGGAGTAATGTGACATCAGCTCTGACATATCCCAGAACCAGGAGTAATGTATCATCCCAGAACCTGGAGTAATGTGACATCAGCTCTGACATCTCAGAACCAGGAGTAATGTGACATCAGCTCTGACATATCCCAGAACCTGGAGTAATGTGACATCAGCTCTGACATCATCCCAGAACCTGGAATAATGTGACATCAGCTCTGACTTATCTCAGAACCTGGAGTAATGTGACATCAGCTCTGACTTATCTCAGAACCTGGAGTAATGTGACATCAGCTCTGACATCATCTCTGAACCTGGAGTAATGTGACATCAGCTCTGACATCTCAGAACCTGGAGTAATGTGACATCAGCTCTGATATATCTCAGAACCTGGAGTAATGTGACATCAGCTCTGACATCATCCCAGAACCTGGAATAATGTGACATCAGCTCTGACTTATCTCAGAACCTGGAGTAATGTGACATCAGCTCTGACATCATCTCTGAACCTGGAGTAATATGACATCAGGTCTGACATCATCCCAGAACCTGGAGTAATGTGACATCAGCTCTGACATCATCTCAGAACCTGGAGTAATCTGACATCAGCTCTGACATCATCTCAGAACCTGGAGTAATGTGACATCAGCTCTGACATATTATCTCAGAACCTGGAGTAATGTGACATCAGCTCTGACTTATCCCAGAACCTGGAGTAATGTGACATCAGCTCTGACATCATCTCAAAACCTGGAGTAATGTGACATCAGCTCTGACATATCATCCCAGAACCTGGAGTAATGTGACATCAGCTCTGACATATCATCCCAGAACCTGGAGTAATGTGACATCAGCTCTGACATCATCTCAGAACCTGGAGTAATGTGACATCAGCTCTGACATCATCTCAGAACCTGGAGTAATGTGACATCAGCTCTGACATCATCTCAGAACCTGGAGTAATGTGACATCAGCTCTGACTTATCATCTCAGAACCTGGAGTAATGTGACATCAGCTCTGACATCATCTCAGAGCCTGGAGTAATGTGACATCAGCTCTGACATCATCCCAGAACCTGGAGTAATGTGACATCAGCTCTGACATCTCAGAACCTGGAGTAATGTGACATCAGCTCTGACATCATCTCAGAACCTGGAGTAATGTGACATCAGCTCTGACATCATCTCAGAACCTGGAGTAATGTGACATCAGCTCTGACATCATCCCAGAACCTGGAGTAATGTGACATCAGCTTTGACATATCATCCCAGAACCTGGAGTAATGTGACATCAGCTCTGACTTATCCCAGAACCTGGAGTAATGTGACATCAACTCTGACATAATCTCAGAACCTGGAGTACTGTGACATCAGCTCTGACATCATCTCAGAACCTGGAATAATGTGACATCAGCTGTGACATTATCTCAGAACCTGGAGTAATGTGACATCAGCTCTGACATCATCTCAGAACCTGGAGTAATGTGACATCAGCTCTGACATCATCTCAGAACCTGGAGTAACGTGACATCAGCTCTGACATCATCTCAGAACCTGGAGTAATGTGACATCAGCTCTGACATCATCTCAGAACCTGGAGTAATGTGACATCAGCTCTGACATCATCTCAGAACCTGGAGTAACGTGACATCAGCTCTGACATCATCTCAGAACCTGGAGTAATGTGACATCAGCTCTGACTTATCGTCTCAGAACCTGGAGTAATGTGACATAAGCTCTGACTTATCGTCTCAGAACCTGGAGTAATGTGACATCAGCTCTGACATCATCTCAGAGCCTGGAGTAATGTGACATCAGCTCTGACATCATCCCAGAACCTGGAGTAATGTGACATCAGCTCTGACTTATCCCAGAACCTGGAGTAATGTGACATCAGCTCTGACATCATCTCAGAACCTGGAGTAATGTGACATCAGCTCTGACATCATCTCAGAACCTGGAGTAATGTGACATCAGCTCTGACATATCCCAGAACCAGGAGTAATGTGACATCATCCCAGAACCTGGAGTAATGTGACATCAGCTCTGACATCATCTCAGAACCAGGAGTAATGTGACATCAGCTCTGACATATCCCAGAACCAGGAGTAATGTGACATCAGCTCTGACATATCCCAGAACCTGGAATAATGTGACATCAGCTCTGACTTATCTCAGAACCTGGAGTAATGTGACATCAGCTCTGACTTATCTCAGAACCTGGAGTAATGTGACATCAGCTCTGACATCATCTCTGAACCTGGAGTAATGTGACATCAGCTCTGACATATCTCAGAACCTGGAGTAATGTGACATCAGCTCTGACATATCCCAGAACCAGGAGTAATGTGACATCATCTCAGAACCTGGAGTAATCTGACATCAGCTCTGACATCATCTCAGAACCTGGAGTAATGTGACATCAGCTCTGACATATCCCAGAACCAGGAGTAATGTGACATCATCCCAGAACCTGGAGTAATGTGACATCAGCTCTGACATCATCTCAGAACCAGGAGTAATGTGACATCAGCTCTGACATATCCCAGAACCAGGAGTAATGTGACATCAGCTCTGACATATCCCAGAACCTGGAATAATGTGACATCAGCTCTGACTTATCTCAGAACCTGGAGTAATGTGACATCAGCTCTGACTTATCTCAGAACCTGGAGTAATGTGACATCAGCTCTGACATCATCCCAGAACCTGGAGTAATGTGACATCAGCTCTGACATCATCTCAGAACCTGGAGTACTGTGACATCAGCTCTGACATCATCTCAGAACCTGGAGTAATGTGACATCAGCTCTGACTTATCATCTCAGAACCTGGAGTAATGTGACATCAGCTCTGACTTATCATCTCAGAACCTGGAGTAATGTGACATCAGCTCTGACTTATCATCTCAGAACCTGGAGTAATGTGACATCAGCTCTGACATCATCCCAGAACCTGGAGTAATGTGACATCAGCTCTGACATCATCTCAGAACCTGGAGTAATGTGACATCAGCTCTGACATCTCAGAACCTGGAGTAATGTGACATCAGCTCTGACATCATCTCAGAACCTGGAGTAATGTGACATCAGCTCTGACATCTCAGAACCAGGAGTAATGGGACATCAGCTCTGACATCATCCCAGAACCTGGAGTAATGTGACATCAGCTTTGACATATCATCCCAGAACCTGGAGTAATGTGACATCAGCTCTGACTTATCCCAGAACCTGGAGTAATGTGACATCAACTCTGACATAATCTCAGAACCTGGAGTACTGTGACATCAGCTCTGACATCATCTCAGAACCTGGAATAATGTGACATCAGCTCTGACATTATCTCAGAACCTGGAGTAATGTGACATCAGCTCTGACATCATCTCAGAACCTGGAGTAATGTGACATCAGCTCTGACTTATCCCAGAACCAGGAGTAATGTGACATCAGCTCTGACATATCCCAGAACCAGGAGTAATGTGACATCAGCTCTGACATATCCCAGAACCAGGAGTAATGTGACATCATCCCAGAACCTGGAGTAATGTGACATCAGCTCTGACATCATCTCAGAACCTGGGGTAATGTGACATCAGCTCTGACATCATCTCAGAACCAGGAGTAATGCGACATCAGCTCTGACATATCCCAGAACCAGGAGTAATGTGACATCAGCTCTGACATATCCCAGAACCAGGAGTAATGTGACATCAGCTCTGACATCATCTCAGAACCTGGGAGTAATGTGACATCAGCTCTGACATATCTCAGAACCTGGAGTAATGTGACATCAGCTCTGACATATCCCAGAACCAGGAGTAATGTGACATCAGCTCTGACATCATCTCAGAACCTGGAGTAATCTGACATCAGCTCTGACATCATCTCAGATCCTGGAGTAATGTGACATCAGCTCTGACATCATCCCAGAACCTGGAATAATGTGACATCAGCTCTGACTTATCTCAGAACCTGGAGTAATGTGACATCAGCTCTGACTTATCTCAGAACCTGGAGTAATGTGACATCAGCTCTGACATCATCTCTGAACCTGGAGTAATGTGACATCAGCTCTGACATCTCAGAACCTGGAGTAATGTGACATCAGCTCTGACATATCCCAGAACCAGGAGTAATGTGACATCAGCTCTGACATCATCTCAGAACCTGGAGTAATCTGACATCAGCTCTGACATCATCTCAGAACTTGGAGTAATCTGACATCAGCTCTGACATCATCTCAGAACCTGGAGTAATGTGACATCAGCTCTGACATCATCTCAGAATCTGGAGTAATGTGACATCAGCGCTGACATATCATCCCAGAACCTGGAGTAATGTGACATCAGCTCTGACTTATCCCAGAACCTGGAGTAATGTGACATCAGCTCTGACATATCCCAAAACCTGGAGTAATGTGACATCAGCTCTGACATATCATCCCAGAACCTGGAGTAATGTGACATCAGCTCTGACTTATCCCAGAACATGGAGTAATGTGACATCAGCTTTGACATATCATCCCAGAACCTGGAGTAATGTGACATCAGCTCTGACTTATCCCAGAACCTGGAGTACTGTGACATCAGCTCTGACATCATCTCAGAACCTGGAGTAATGTGACATCAGCTCTGACATATCATCCCAGAACCTGGAGTAATGTGACATCAGCTCTGACATATCATCCCAGAACCTGGAGTAATGTGACATCAGCTCTGACATCATCTCAGAACCTGGAGTAATGTGACATCAGCTCTGACATCATCTCAGAACCTGGAGTAATGTGACATCAGCTCTGACATCATCTCAGAACCTGGAGTAATGTGACATCAGCTCTGACTTATCATCTCAGAACCTGGAGTAATGTGACATCAGCTCTGACTTATCATCTCAGAACCTGGAGTAATGTGACATCAGCTCTGACATCATCCCAGAACCTGGAGTAATGTGACATCAGCTCTGACATCATCTCAGAACCTGGAGTAATGTGACATCAGCTCTGACATCTCAGAACCTGGAGTAATGTGACATTAGCTCTGACATCATCTCAGAACCTGGAGTAATGTGACATCAGCTCTGACATCTCAGAACCAGGAGTAATGGGACATCAGCTCTGACATCATCCCAGAACCTGGAGTAATGTGACATCAGCTTTGACATATCATCCCAGAACCTGGAGTAATGTGACATCAGCTCTGACTTATCCCAGAACCTGGAGTAATGTGACATCAGCTCTGACATCATCTCAGAACCTGGAGTAATGTGACATCAGCTCTGACTTATCATCTCAGAACCTGGAGTAATGTGACATCAGCTCTGACTTATCATCTCAGAACCTGGAGTAATGTGACATCAGCTCTGACATCATCTCAGAACCTGGAGTAATGTGACATCAGCTCTGACATATCCCAGAACCAGGAGTAATGTGACATCATCCCAGAACCTGGAGTAATGTGACATCAGCTCTGACATCTCAGAACCAGGAGTAATGTGACATCAGCTCTGACATATCCCAGAACCAGGAGTAATGTGACATCAGCTCTGACATATCCCAGAACCTGGAGTAATGTGACATCAGCTCTGACATCATCCCAGAACCTGGAATAATGTGACATCAGCTCTGACTTATCTCAGAACCTGGAGTAATGTGACATCAGCTCTGACTTATCTCAGAACCTGGAGTAATGTGACATCAGCTCTGACATCATCTCTGAACCTGGAGTAATGTGACATCAGCTCTGACATCTCAGAACCTGGAGTAATGTGACATCAGCTCTGATATATCCCAGAACCAGGAGTAATGTGACATCAGCTCTGACATCATCTCAGAACCTGGAGTAATCTGACATCAGCTGACATCATCTCAGAACCTGGAGTAATGTGACATCAGCTCTGACATCATCCCAGAACCTGGAATAATGTGACATCAGCTCTGACTTATCTCAGAACCTGGAGTAATGTGACATCAGCTCTGACATCATCTCTGAACCTGGAGTAATATGACATCAGGTCTGACATCATCCCAGAACCTGGAGTAATGTGACATCAGCTCTGACATCATCTCAGAACCTGGAGTAATCTGACATCAGCTCTGACATCATCTCAGAACCTGGAGTAATGTGACATCAGCTCTGACATATTATCCCAGAACCTGGAGTAATGTGACATCAGCTCTGACTTATCCCAGAACCTGGAGTAATGTGATATCAGCTCTGACATATCCCAAAACCTGGAGTAATGTGACATCAGCTCTGACATATCATCCCAGAACCTGGAGTAATGTGACATCAGCTCTGACTTATCCCAGAACCTGGAGTAATGTGACATCAGCTTTGACATATCATCCCAGAACCTGGAGTAATGTGACATCAGCTCTGACTTATCCCAGAACCTGGAGTACTGTGACATCAGCTCTGACATCATCTCAGAACCTGGAGTAATGTGACATCAGCTCTGACATATCATCCCAGAACCTGGAGTAATGTGACATCAGCTCTGACATATCATCCCAGAACCTGGAGTAATGTGACATCAGCTCTGACATCATCTCAGAACCTGGAGTAATGTGACATCAGCTCTGACATCATCTCAGAACCTGGAGTAATGTGACATCAGCTCTGACTTATCATCTCAGAACCTGGAGTAATGTGACATCAGCTCTGACATCATCTCAGAGCCTGGAATAATGTGACATCAGCTCTGACATCATCCCAGAACCTGGAGTAATGTGACATCAGCTCTGACATCTCAGAACCTGGAGTAATGTGACATCAGCTCTGACATCATCTCAGAACCTGGAGTAATGTGACATCAGCTCTGACATCATCTCAGAACCTGGAGTAATGGGACATCAGCTCTGACATCTCAGAACCAGGAGTAATGGGACATCAGCTCTGACATCATCTCAGAACCTGGAGTAATGTGACATCAGCTCTGACTTATCATCTCAGAACCTGGAGTAATGTGACATCAGCTCTGACATCATCTCAGAGCCTCGAGTAATGTGACATCAGCTCTGACATCATCCCAGAACCTGGAGTAATGTGACATCAGCTCTGACATCTCAGAACCTGGAGTAATGTGACATCAGCTCTGACATCATCTCAGAACCTGGAGTAATGTGACATCAGCTCTGACATCATCTCAGAACCTGGAGTAATGGGACATCAGCTCTGACATCTCAGAACCAGGAGTAATGGGACATCAGCTCTGACATCATCCCAGAACCTGGAGTAATGTGACATCAGCTTTGACATATCATCCCAGAACCTGGAGTAATGTGACATCAGCTCTGACTTATCCCAGAACCTGGAGTAATGTGACATCAACTCTGACATAATCTCAGAACCTGGAGTACTGTGACATCAGCTCTGACATCATCTCAGAACCTGGAATAATGTGACATCAGCTGTGACATTATCTCAGAACCTGGAGTAATGTGACATCAGCTCTGACATCATCTCAGAACCTGGAGTAATGTGACATCAGCTCTGACATCATCTCAGAACCTGGAGTAACGTGACATCAGCTCTGACATCATCTCAGAACCTGGAGTAATGTGACATCAGCTCTGACATCATCTCAGAACCTGGAGTAATGTGACATCAGCTCTGACATCATCTCAGAACCTGGAGTAACGTGACATCAGCTCTGACATCATCTCAGAACCTGGAGTAATGTGACATCAGCTCTGACTTATCGTCTCAGAACCTGGAGTAATGTGACATAAGCGCTGACTTATCGTCTCAGAACCTGGAGTAATGTGACATCAGCTCTGACATCATCTCAGAGCCTGGAGTAATGTGACATCAGCTCTGACATCATCCCAGAACCTGGAGTAATGTGACATCAGCTCTGACTTATCCCAGAACCTGGAGTAATGTGACATCAGCTCTGACATCATCTCAGAACCTGGAGTAATGTGACATCAGCTCTGACATCATCTCAGAACCTGGAGTAATGTGACATCAGCTCTGACATATCCCAGAACCAGGAGTAATGTGACATCATCCCAGAACCTGGAGTAATGTGACATCAGCTCTGACATCATCTCAGAACCAGGAGTAATGTGACATCAGCTCTGACATATCCCAGAACCAGGAGTAATGTGACATCAGCTCTGACATATCCCAGAACCTGGAATAATGTGACATCAGCTCTGACTTATCTCAGAACCTGGAGTAATGTGACATCAGCTCTGACTTATCTCAGAACCTGGAGTAATGTGACATCAGCTCTGACATCATCTCTGAACCTGGAGTAATGTGACATCAGCTCTGACATATCTCAGAACCTGGAGTAATGTGACATCAACTCTGACATATCCCAGAACCAGGAGTAATGTGACATCATCTCAGAACCTGGAGTAATCTGACATCAGCTCTGACATCATCCCAGAACCTGGAATAATGTGACATCAGCTCTGACTTATCTCAGAACCTGGAGTAATGTGACATCAGCTCTGACATCATCTCTGAACCTGGAGTAATATGACATCAGGTCTGACATCATCCCAGAACCTGGAGTAATCTGACATCAGCTCTGACATCATCTCAGAACCTGGAGTAATGTGACATCAGCTCTGACATATTATCCCAGAACCTGGAGTAATGTGACATCAGCTCTGACTTATCCCAGAACCTGGAGTAATGTGACATCAGCTCTGACATATCCCAAAACCTGGAGTAATGTGACATCAGCTCTGACATATCATCCCAGAACCTGGAGTAATGTGACATCAGCTCTGACTTATCCCAGAACCTGGAGTAATGTGACATCAGCTTTGACATATCATCCCAGAACCTGGAGTAATGTGACATCAGCTCTGACTTATCCCAGAACCTGGAGTACTGTGACATCAGCTCTGACATCATCTCAGAACCTGGAGTAATGTGACATCAGCTCTGACATATCATCCCAGAACCTGGAGTAATGTGACATCAGCTCTGACATATCATCCCAGAACCTGGAGTAATGTGACATCAGCTCTGACATCATCTCAGAACCTGGAGTAATGTGACATCAGCTCTGACATCATCTCAGAACCTGGAGTAATGTGACATCAGCTCTGACATCATCTCAGAACCTGGAGTAATGTGACATCAGCTCTGACTTATCATCTCAGAACCTGGAGTAATGTGACATCAGCTCTGACTTATCATCTCAGAACCTGGAGTAATGTGACATCAGCTCTGACATCATCCCAGAACCTGGAGTAATGTGACATCAGCTCTGACATCATCTCAGAACCTGGAGTAATGTGACATCAGCTCTGACATCTCAGAACCTGGAGTAATGTGACATCAGCTCTGACATCATCTCAGAACCTGGAGTAATGGGACATCAGCTCTGACATCTCAGAACCAGGAGTAATGGGACATCAGCTCTGACATCATCCCAGAACCTGGAGTAATGTGACATCAGCTTTGACATATCATCCCAGAACCTGGAGTAATGTGACATCAGCTCTGACTTATCCCAGAACCTGGAGTAATGTGACATCAACTCTGACATAATCTCAGAACCTGGAGTACTGTGATATCAGCTCTGACATCATCTCAGAACCTGGAATAATGTGACATCAGCTCTGACATCATCTCAGAACCTGGAGTAATGTGACATCAGCTCTGACTTATCCCAGAACCAGGAGTAATGTGACATCAGCTCTGACATATCCCAGAACCAGGAGTAATGTGACATCAGCTCTGACATATCCCAGAACCAGGAGTAATGTGACATCATCCCAGAACCTGGAGTAATGTGACATCAGCTCTGACATCATCTCAGAACCTGGGGTAATGTGACATCAGCTCTGACATCATCTCAGAACCAGGAGTAATGCGACATCAGCTCTGACATATCCCAGAACCAGGAGTAATGTGACATCAGCTCTGACATCATCTCAGAACCTGGAGTAATGTGACATCAGCTCTGACTTATCCCAGAACCAGGAGTAATGTGACATCAGCTCTGACATATCCCAGAACCAGGAGTAATGTGACATCAGCTCTGACATATCCCAGAACCAGGAGTAATGTGACATCATCCCAGAACCTGGAGTAATGTGACATCAGCTCTGACATCATCTCAGAACCTGGGGTAATGTGACATCAGCTCTGACATCATCTCAGAACCAGGAGTAATGCGACATCAGCTCTGACATATCCCAGAACCAGGAGTAATGTGACATCAGCTCTGACATATCCCAGAACCAGGAGTAATGTGACATCAGCTCTGACATCATCTCAGAACCTGGGAGTAATGTGACATCAGCTCTGACATATCTCAGAACCTGGAGTAATGTGACATCAGCTCTGACATATCCCAGAACCAGGAGTAATGTGACATCAGCTCTGACATCATCTCAGAACCTGGAGTAATCTGACATCAGCTCTGACATCATCTCTGAACCTGGAGTAATGTGACATCAGCTCTGACATCTCAGAACCTGGAGTAATGTGACATCAGCTCTGACATATCCCAGAACCAGGAGTAATGTGACATCAGCTCTGACATCATCTCAGAACCTGGAGTAATCTGACATCAGCTCTGACATCATCTCAGAACTTGGAGTAATCTGACATCAGCTCTGACATCATCTCAGAACCTGGAGTAATGTGACATCAGCTCTGACATCATCTCAGAATCTGGAGTAATGTGACATCAGCGCTGACATATCATCCCAGAACCTGGAGTAATGTGACATCAGCTCTGACTTATCCCAGAACATGGAGTAATGTGACATCAGCTTTGACATATCATCCCAGAACCTGGAGTAATGTGACATCAGCTCTGACTTATCCCAGAACCTGGAGTACTGTGACATCAGCTCTGACATAATCTCAGAACCTGGAGTAATGTGACATCAGCTCTGACATATCATCCCAGAACCTGGAGTAATGTGACATCAGCTCTGACATCTCAGAACCTGGAGTAATGTGACATCAGCTCTGACATATCCCAGAACCAGGAGTAATGTGACATCAGCTCTGACATCATCTCAGAACCTGGAGTAATCTGACATCAGCTCTGACATCATCTCAGAACTTGGAGTAATCTGACATCAGCTCTGACATCATCTCAGAACCTGGAGTAATGTGACATCAGCTCTGACATCATCTCAGAATCTGGAGTAATGTGACATCAGCGCTGACATATCATCCCAGAACCTGGAGTAATGTGACATCAGCTCTGACTTATCGTCTCAGAACCTGGAGTAATGTGACATCAGCTCTGACATCATCTCGGAGCCTGGAGTAATGTGACATCAGCTCTGACATCATCCCAGAACCTGGAGTAATGTGACATCAGCTCTGACTTATCCCAGAACCTGGAGTAATGTGACATCAGCTCTGACATCATCTCAGAACCTGGAGTAATGTGACATCAGCTCTGACATCATCTCAGAACCTGGAGTAATGTGACATCAGCTCTGACATATCCCAGAACCAGGAGTAATGTGACATCATCCCAGAACCTGGAGTAATGTGACATCAGCTCTGACATCATCTCAGAACCAGGAGTAATGTGACATCAGCTCTGACATATCCCAGAACCAGGAGTAATGTGACATCAGCTCTGACATATCCCAGAACCTGGAATAATGTGACATCAGCTCTGACTTATCTCAGAACCTGGAGTAATGTGACATCAGCTCTGACTTATCTCAGAACCTGGAGTAATGTGACATCAGCTCTGACATCATCTCTGAACCTGGAGTAATGTGACATCAGCTCTGACATATCTCAGAACCTGGAGTAATGTGACATCAGCTCTGACATATCCCAGAACCAGGAGTAATGTGACATCATCTCAGAACCTGGAGTAATCTGACATCAGCTCTGACATCATCCCAGAACCTGGAATAATGTGACATCAGCTCTGACTTATCTCAGAACCTGGAGTAATGTGACATCAGCTCTGACATCATCTCTGAACCTGGAGTAATATGACATCAGGTCTGACATCATCCCAGAACCTGGAGTAATGTGACATCAGCTCTGACATCATCTCAGAACCTGGAGTAATCTGACATCAGCTCTGACATCATCTCAGAACCTGGAGTAATGTGACATCAGCTCTGACATATTATCCCAGAACCTGGAGTAATGTGACATCAGCTCTGACTTATCCCAGAACCTGGAGTAATGTGACATCAGCTCTGACATATCCCAAAACCTGGAGTAATGTGACATCAGCTCTGACATATCATCCCAGAACCTGGAGTAATGTGACATCAGCTCTGACTTATCCCAGAACCTGGAGTAATGTGACATCAGCTTTGACATATCATCCCAGAACCTGGAGTAATGTGACATCAGCTCTGACTTATCCCAGAACCTGGAGTACTGTGACATCAGCTCTGACATCATCTCAGAACCTGGAGTAATGTGACATCAGCTCTGACATATCATCCCAGAACCTGGAGTAATGTGACATCAGCTCTGACATATCATCCCAGAACCTGGAGTAATGTGACATCAGCTCTGACATCATCTCAGAACCTGGAGTAATGTGACATCAGCTCTGACATCATCTCAGAACCTGGAGTAATGTGACATCAGCTCTGACATCATCTCAGAACCTGGAGTAATGTGACATCAGCTCTGACTTATCATCTCAGAACCTGGAGTAATGTGACATCAGCTCTGACTTATCATCTCAGAACCTGGAGTAATGTGACATCAGCTCTGACATCATCCCAGAACCTGGAGTAATGTGACATCAGCTCTGACATCATCTCAGAACCTGGAGTAATGTGACATCAGCTCTGACATCTCAGAACCTGGAGTAATGTGACATCAGCTCTGACATCATCTCAGAACCTGGAGTAATGTGACATCAGCTCTGACATCTCAGAACCAGGAGTAATGGGACATCAGCTCTGACATCATCCCAGAACCTGGAGTAATGTGACATCAGCTTTGACATATCATCCCAGAACCTGGAGTAATGTGACATCAGCTCTGACTTATCCCAGAACCTGGAGTAATGTGACATCAACTCTGACATAATCTCAGAACCTGGAGTACTGTGACATCAGCTCTGACATCATCTCAGAACCTGGAATAATGTGACATCAGCTCTGACATTATCTCAGAACCTGGAGTAATGTGACATCAGCTCTGACATCATCTCAGAACCTGGAGTAATGTGACATCAGCTCTGACTTATCCCAGAACCAGGAGTAATGTGACATCAGCTCTGACATATCCCAGAACCAGGAGTAATGTGACATCATCCCAGAACCTGGAGTAATGTGACATCAGCTCTGACATCATCTCAGAACCTGGGGTAATGTGACATCAGCTCTGACATCATCTCAGAACCAGGAGTAATGCGACATCAGCTCTGACATATCCCAGAACCAGGAGTAATGTGACATCAGCTCTGACATATCCCAGAACCAGGAGTAATGTGACATCAGCTCTGACATCATCTCAGAACCTGGGAGTAATGTGACATCAGCTCTGACATATCTCAGAACCTGGAGTAATGTGACATCAGCTCTGACATATCCCAGAACCAGGAGTAATGTGACATCAGCTCTGACATCATCTCAGAACCTGGAGTAATCTGACATCAGCTCTGACATCATCTCAGATCCTGGAGTAATGTGACATCAGCTCTGACATCATCCCAGAACCTGGAATAATGTGACATCAGCTCTGACTTATCTCAGAACCTGGAGTAATGTGACATCAGCTCTGACTTATCTCAGAACCTGGAGTAATGTGACATCAGCTCTGACATCATCTCTGAACCTGGAGTAATGTGACATCAGCTCTGACATCTCAGAACCTGGAGTAATGTGACATCAGCTCTGACATATCCCAGAACCAGGAGTAATGTGACATCAGCTCTGACATCATCTCAGAACCTGGAGTAATCTGACATCAGCTCTGACATCATCTCAGAACTTGGAGTAATCTGACATCAGCTCTGACATCATCTCAGAACCTGGAGTAATGTGACATCAGCTCTGACATCATCTCAGAATCTGGAGTAATGTGACATCAGCGCTGACATATCATCCCAGAACCTGGAGTAATGTGACATCAGCTCTGACTTATCCCAGAACCTGGAGTAATGTGACATCAGCTCTGACATATCCCAAAACCTGGAGTAATGTGACATCAGCTCTGACATATCATCCCAGAACCTGGAGTAATGTGACATCAGCTCTGACTTATCCCAGAACATGGAGTAATGTGACATCAGCTTTGACATATCATCCCAGAACCTGGAGTAATGTGACATCAGCTCTGACTTATCCCAGAACCTGGAGTACGGTGACATCAGCTCTGACATCATCTCAGAACCTGGAGTAATGTGACATCAGCTCTGACATATCATCCCAGAACCTGGAGTAATGTGACATCAGCTCTGACATATCATCCCAGAACCTGGAGTAATGTGACATCAGCTCTGACATCATCTCAGAACCTGGAGTAATGTGACATCAGCTCTGACATCATCTCAGAACCTGGAGTAATGTGACATCAGCTCTGACATCATCTCAGAACCTGGAGTAATGTGACATCAGCTCTGACTTATCATCTCAGAACCTGGAGTAATGTGACATCAGCTCTGACTTATCATCTCAGAACCTGGAGTAATGTGACATCAGCTCTGACATCATCCCAGAACCTGGAGTAATGTGACATCAGCTCTGACATCATCTCAGAACCTGGAGTAATGTGACATCAGCTCTGACATCTCAGAACCTGGAGTAATGTGACATCAGCTCTGACATCATCTCAGAACCTGGAGTAATGTGACATCAGCTCTGACATCTCAGAACCAGGAGTAATGGGACATCAGCTCTGACATCATCCCAGAACCTGGAGTAATGTGACATCAGCTTTGACATATCATCCCAGAACCTGGAGTAATGTGACATCAGCTCTGACTTATCCCAGAACCTGGAGTAATGTGACATCAGCTCTGACATCATCTCAGAACCTGGAGTAATGTGACATCAGCTCTGACTTATCATCTCAGAACCTGGAGTAATGTGACATCAGCTCTGACTTATCATCTCAGAACCTGGAGTAATGTGACATCAGCTCTGACATCATCTCAGAACCTGGAGTAATGTGACATCAGCTCTGACATATCCCAGAACCAGGAGTAATGTGACATCATCCCAGAACCTGGAGTAATGTGACATCAGCTCTGACATCTCAGAACCAGGAGTAATGTGACATCAGCTCTGACATATCCCAGAACCAGGAGTAATGTGACATCAGCTCTGACATATCCCAGAACCTGGAGTAATGTGACATCAGCTCTGACATCATCCCAGAACCTGGAATAATGTGACATCAGCTCTGACTTATCTCAGAACCTGGAGTAATGTGACATCAGCTCTGAATTATCTCAGAACCTGGAGTAATGTGACATCAGCTCTGACATCATCTCTGAACCTGGAGTAATGTGACATCAGCTCTGACATCTCAGAACCTGGAGTAATGTGACATCAGCTCTGACATCCCAGAACCAGGAGTAATGTGACATCAGCTCTGACATCATCTCAGAACCTGGAGTAATCTGACATCAGCTGACATCATCTCAGAACCTGGAGTAATGTGACATCAGCTCTGACATCATCCCAGAACCTGGAATAATGTGACATCAGCTCTGACATATTATCCCAGAACCTGGAGTAATGTGACATCAGCTCTGACTTATCCCAGAACCTGGAGTAATGTGACATCAGCTCTGACATATCCCAAAACCTGGAGTAATGTGACATCAGCTCTGACATATCATCCCAGAACCTGGAGTAATGTGACATCAGCTCTGACTTATCCCAGAACCTGGAGTAATGTGACATCAGCTTTGACATATCATCCCAGAACCTGGAGTAATGTGACATCAGCTCTGACTTATCCCAGAACCTGGAGTACTGTGACATCAGCTCTGACATCATCTCAGAACCTGGAGTAATGTGACATCAGCTCTGACATATCATCCCAGAACCTGGAGTAATGTGACATCAGCTCTGACATATCATCCCAGAACCTGGAGTAATGTGACATCAGCTCTGACATATCATCCCAGAACCTGGAGTAATGTGACATCAGCTCTGACATATCATCCCAGAACCTGGAGTAATGTGACATCAGCTCTGACATCATCTCAGAACCTGGAGTAATGTGACATCAGCTCTGACATATCATCTCAGAACCTGGAGTAATGTGACATCAGCTCTGACTTATCATCTCAGAACCTGGAGTAATGTGACATCAGCTCTGACTTATCATCTCAGAACCTGGAGTAATGTGACATCAGCTCTGACATCATCCCAGAACCTGGAGTAATGTGACATCAGCTCTGACATCTCAGAACCTGGAGTAATGTGACATCAGCTCTGACATCATCTCAGAACCTGGAGTAATGGGACATCAGCTCTGACATCTCAGAACCAGGAGTAATGGGACATCAGCTCTGACATCATCCCAGAACCTGGAGTAATGTGACATCAGCTTTGACATATCATCCCAGAACCTGGAGTAATGTGACATCAGCTCTGACTTATCCCAGAACCTGGAGTAATGTGACATCAACTCTGACATAATCTCAGAACCTGGAGTACTGTGACATCAGCTCTGACATCATCTCAGAACCTGGAATAATGTGACATCAGCTCTGACATCATCTCAGAACCTGGAGTAATGTGACATCAGCTCTGACTTATCCCAGAACCAGGAGTAATGTGACATCAGCTCTGACATATCCCAGAACCAGGAGTAATGTGACATCAGCTCTGACATATCCCAGAACCAGGAGTAATGTGACATCATCCCAGAACCTGGAGTAATGTGACATCAGCTCTGACATCATCTCAGAACCTGGGGTAATGTGACATCAGCTCTGACATCATCTCAGAACCAGGAGTAATGCGACATCAGCTCTGACATATCCCAGAACCAGGAGTAATGTGACATCAGCTCTGACATCATCTCAGAACCTGGAGTAATGTGACATCAGCTCTGACTTATCCCAGAACCAGGAGTAATGTGACATCAGCTCTGACATATCCCAGAACCAGGAGTAATGTGACATCAGCTCTGACATATCCCAGAACCAGGAGTAATGTGACATCATCCCAGAACCTGGAGTAATGTGACATCAGCTCTGACATCATCTCAGAACCTGGGGTAATGTGACATCAGCTCTGACATCATCTCAGAACCAGGAGTAATGCGACATCAGCTCTGACATATCCCAGAACCAGGAGTAATGTGACATCAGCTCTGACATATCCCAGAACCAGGAGTAATGTGACATCAGCTCTGACATCATCTCAGAACCTGGGAGTAATGTGACATCAGCTCTGACATATCTCAGAACCTGGAGTAATGTGACATCAGCTCTGACATATCCCAGAACCAGGAGTAATGTGACATCAGCTCTGACATCATCTCAGAACCTGGAGTAATCTGACATCAGCTCTGACATCATCTCAGATCCTGGAGTAATGTGACATCAGCTCTGACATCATCCCAGAACCTGGAATAATGTGACATCAGCTCTGACTTATCTCAGAACCTGGAGTAATGTGACATCAGCTCTGACTTATCTCAGAACCTGGAGTAATGTGACATCAGCTCTGACATCTCAGAACCTGGAGTAATGTGACATCAGCTCTGACATATCCCAGAACCAGGAGTAATGTGACATCAGCTCTGACATCATCTCAGAACCTGGAGTAATCTGACATCAGCTCTGACATCATCTCAGAACTTGGAGTAATCTGACATCAGCTCTGACATCATCTCAGAACCTGGAGTAATGTGACATCAGCTCTGACATCATCTCAGAATCTGGAGTAATGTGACATCAGCGCTGACATATCATCCCAGAACCTGGAGTAATGTGACATCAGCTCTGACTTATCCCAGAACATGGAGTAATGTGACATCAGCTTTGACATATCATCCCAGAACCTGGAGTAATGTGACATCAGCTCTGACTTATCCCAGAACCTGGAGTACTGTGACATCAGCTCTGACATCATCTCAGAACCTGGAGTAATGTGACATCAGCTCTGACATATCATCCCAGAACCTGGAGTAATGTGACATCAGCTCTGACATCTCAGAACCTGGAGTAATGTGACATCAGCTCTGACATATCCCAGAACCAGGAGTAATGTGACATCAGCTCTGACATCATCTCAGAACCTGGAGTAATCTGACATCAGCTCTGACATCATCTCAGAACTTGGAGTAATCTGACATCAGCTCTGACATCATCTCAGAACCTGGAGTAATGTGACATCAGCTCTGACATCATCTCAGAATCTGGAGTAATGTGACATCAGCGCTGACATATCATCCCAGAACCTGGAGTAATGTGACATCAGCTCTGACTTATCGTCTCAGAACCTGGAGTAATGTGACATCAGCTCTGACATCATCTCAGAGCCTGGAGTAATGTGACATCAGCTCTGACATCATCCCAGAACCTGGAGTAATGTGACATCAGCTCTGACTTATCCCAGAACCTGGAGTAATGTGACATCAGCTCTGACATCATCTCAGAACCTGGAGTAATGTGACATCAGCTCTGACATCATCTCAGAACCTGGAGTAATGTGACATCAGCTCTGACATATCCCAGAACCAGGAGTAATGTGACATCATCCCAGAACCTGGAGTAATGTGACATCAGCTCTGACATCATCTCAGAACCAGGAGTAATGTGACATCAGCTCTGACATATCCCAGAACCAGGAGTAATGTGACATCAGCTCTGACATATCCCAGAACCTGGAATAATGTGACATCAGCTCTGACTTATCTCAGAACCTGGAGTAATGTGACATCAGCTCTGACTTATCTCAGAACCTGGAGTAATGTGACATCAGCTCTGACATCATCTCTGAACCTGGAGTAATGTGACATCAGCTCTGACATATCTCAGAACCTGGAGTAATGTGACATCAGCTCTGACATATCCCAGAACCAGGAGTAATGTGACATCATCTCAGAACCTGGAGTAATCTGACATCAGCTCTGACATCATCCCAGAACCTGGAATAATGTGACATCAGCTCTGACTTATCTCAGAACCTGGAGTAATGTGACATCAGCTCTGACATCATCTCTGAACCTGGAGTAATATGACATCAGGTCTGACATCATCCCAGAACCTGGAGTAATGTGACATCAGCTCTGACATCATCTCAGAACCTGGAGTAATCTGACATCAGCTCTGACATCATCTCAGAACCTGGAGTAATGTGACATCAGCTCTGACATATTATCCCAGAACCTGGAGTAATGTGACATCAGCTCTGACTTATCCCAGAACCTGGAGTAATGTGACATCAGCTCTGACATATCCCAAAACCTGGAGTAATGTGACATCAGCTCTGACATATCATCCCAGAACCTGGAGTAATGTGACATCAGCTCTGACTTATCCCAGAACCTGGAGTAATGTGACATCAGCTTTGACATATCATCCCAGAACCTGGAGTAATGTGACATCAGCTCTGACTTATCCCAGAACCTGGAGTACTGTGACATCAGCTCTGACATCATCTCAGAACCTGGAGTAATGTGACATCAGCTCTGACATATCATCCCAGAACCTGGAGTAATGTGACATCAGCTCTGACATATCATCCCAGAACCTGGAGTAATGTGACATCAGCTCTGACATCATCTCAGAACCTGGAGTAATGTGACATCAGCTCTGACATCATCTCAGAACCTGGAGTAATGTGACATCAGCTCTGACATCATCTCAGAACCTGGAGTAATGTGACATCAGCTCTGACTTATCATCTCAGAACCTGGAGTAATGTGACATCAGCTCTGACTTATCATCTCAGAACCTGGAGTAATGTGACATCAGCTCTGACATCATCCCAGAACCTGGAGTAATGTGACATCAGCTCTGACATCATCTCAGAACCTGGAGTAATGTGACATCAGCTCTGACATCTCAGAACCTGGAGTAATGTGACATCAGCTCTGACATCATCTCAGAACCTGGAGTAATGTGACATCAGCTCTGACATCTCAGAACCAGGAGTAATGGGACATCAGCTCTGACATCATCCCAGAACCTGGAGTAATGTGACATCAGCTTTGACATATCATCCCAGAACCTGGAGTAATGTGACATCAGCTCTGACTTATCCCAGAACCTGGAGTAATGTGACATCAACTCTGACATAATCTCAGAACCTGGAGTACTGTGACATCAGCTCTGACATCATCTCAGAACCTGGAATAATGTGACATCAGCTCTGACATTATCTCAGAACCTGGAGTAATGTGACATCAGCTCTGACATCATCTCAGAACCTGGAGTAATGTGACATCAGCTCTGACTTATCCCAGAACCAGGAGTAATGTGACATCAGCTCTGACATATCCCAGAACCAGGAGTAATGTGACATCATCCCAGAACCTGGAGTAATGTGACATCAGCTCTGACATCATCTCAGAACCTGGGGTAATGTGACATCAGCTCTGACATCATCTCAGAACCAGGAGTAATGCGACATCAGCTCTGACATATCCCAGAACCAGGAGTAATGTGACATCAGCTCTGACATATCCCAGAACCAGGAGTAATGTGACATCAGCTCTGACATCATCTCAGAACCTGGGAGTAATGTGACATCAGCTCTGACATATCTCAGAACCTGGAGTAATGTGACATCAGCTCTGACATATCCCAGAACCAGGAGTAATGTGACATCAGCTCTGACATCATCTCAGAACCTGGAGTAATCTGACATCAGCTCTGACATCATCTCAGATCCTGGAGTAATGTGACATCAGCTCTGACATCATCCCAGAACCTGGAATAATGTGACATCAGCTCTGACTTATCTCAGAACCTGGAGTAATGTGACATCAGCTCTGACTTATCTCAGAACCTGGAGTAATGTGACATCAGCTCTGACATCATCTCTGAACCTGGAGTAATGTGACATCAGCTCTGACATCTCAGAACCTGGAGTAATGTGACATCAGCTCTGACATATCCCAGAACCAGGAGTAATGTGACATCAGCTCTGACATCATCTCAGAACCTGGAGTAATCTGACATCAGCTCTGACATCATCTCAGAACCTGGAGTAATGTGACATCAGCTCTGACATCATCTCAGAATCTGGAGTAATGTGACATCAGCGCTGACATATCATCCCAGAACCTGGAGTAATGTGACATCAGCTCTGACTTATCCCAGAACCTGGAGTAATGTGACATCAGCTCTGACATATCCCAAAACCTGGAGTAATGTGACATCAGCTCTGACATATCATCCCAGAACCTGGAGTAATGTGACATCAGCTCTGACTTATCCCAGAACATGGAGTAATGTGACATCAGCTTTGACATATCATCCCAGAACCTGGAGTAATGTGACATCAGCTCTGACTTATCCCAGAACCTGGAGTACTGTGACATCAGCTCTGACATCATCTCAGAACCTGGAGTAATGTGACATCAGCTCTGACATATCATCCCAGAACCTGGAGTAATGGGACATCAGCTCTGACATATCATCCCAGAACCTGGAGTAATGTGACATCAGCTCTGACATATCATCCCAGAACCTGGAGTAATGTGACATCAGCTCTGACATCATCTCAGAACCTGGAGTAATGTGACATCAGCTCTGACATCATCTCAGAACCTGGAGTAATGTGACATCAGCTCTGACATCATCTCAGAACCTGGAGTAATGTGACATCAGCTCTGACTTATCATCTCAGAACCTGGAGTAATGTGACATCAGCTCTGACATCATCCCAGAACCTGGAGTAATGTGACATCAGCTCTGACATCATCTCAGAACCTGGAGTAATGTGACATCAGCTCTGACATCATCTCAGAACCTGGAGTAATGTGACATCAGCTCTGACTTATCATCTCAGAACCTGGAGTAATGTGACATCAGCTCTGACTTATCATCTCAGAACCTGGAGTAATGTGACATCAGCTCTGACATCATCCCAGAACCTGGAGTAATGTGACATCAGCTCTGACATCATCTCAGAACCTGGAGTAATGTGACATCAGCTCTGACATCTCAGAACCTGGAGTAATGTGACATCAGCTCTGACATCATCTCAGAACCTGGAGTAATGTGACATCAGCTCTGACATCTCAGAACCAGGAGTAATGGGACATCAGCTCTGACATCATCCCAGAACCTGGAGTAATGTGACATCAGCTTTGACATATCATCCCAGAACCTGGAGTAATGTGACATCAGCTCTGACTTATCCCAGAACCTGGAGTAATGTGACATCAGCTCTGACATCATCTCAGAACCTGGAGTAATGTGACATCAGCTCTGACTTATCATCTCAGAACCTGGAGTAATGTGACATCAGCTCTGACTTATCATCTCAGAACCTGGAGTAATGTGACATCAGCTCTGACATCATCTCAGAACCTGGAGTAATGTGACATCAGCTCTGACATATCCCAGAACCAGGAGTAATGTGACATCATCCCAGAACCTGGAGTAATGTGACATCAGCTCTGACATCTCAGAACCAGGAGTAATGTGACATCAGCTCTGACATATCCCAGAACCAGGAGTAATGTGACATCAGCTCTGACATATCCCAGAACCTGGAGTAATGTGACATCAGCTCTGACATCATCCCAGAACCTGGAATAATGTGACATCAGCTCTGACTTATCTCAGAACCTGGAGTAATGTGACATCAGCTCTGACTTATCTCAGAACCTGGAGTAATGTGACATCAGCTCTGACATCATCTCTGAACCTGGAGTAATGTGACATCAGCTCTGACATCTCAGAACCTGGAGTAATGTGACATCAGCTCTGACATCCCAGAACCAGGAGTAATGTGACATCAGCTCTGACATCATCTCAGAACCTGGAGTAATCTGACATCAGCTGACATCATCTCAGAACCTGGAGTAATGTGACATCAGCTCTGACATCATCCCAGAACCTGGAATAATGTGACATCAGCTCTGACTTATCTCAGAACCTGGAGTAATGTGACATCAGCTCTGACATCATCTCTGAACCTGGAGTAATATGACATCAGGTCTGACATCATCCCAGAACCTGGAGTAATGTGACATCAGCTCTGACATCATCTCAGAACCTGGAGTAATCTGACATCAGCTCTGACATCATCTCAGAACCTGGAGTAATGTGACATCAGCTCTGACATATTATCCCAGAACCTGGAGTAATGTGACATCAGCTCTGACTTATCCCAGAACCTGGAGTAATGTGATATCAGCTCTGACATATCCCAAAACCTGGAGTAATGTGACATCAGCTCTGACATATCATCCCAGAACCTGGAGTAATGTGACATCAGCTCTGACTTATCCCAGAACCTGGAGTAATGTGACATCAGCTTTGACATATCATCCCAGAACCTGGAGTAATGTGACATCAGCTCTGACTTATCCCAGAACCTGGAGTACTGTGACATCAGCTCTGACATCATCTCAGAACCTGGAGTAATGTGACATCAGCTCTGACATATCATCCCAGAACTTGGAGTAATGTGACATCAGCTCTGACATATCATCCCAGAACCTGGAGTAATGTGACATCAGCTCTGACATCATCTCAGAACCTGGAGTAATGTGACATCAGCTCTGACATCATCTCAGAACCTGGAGTAATGTGACATCAGCTCTGACATCATCTCAGAACCTGGAGTAATGTGACATCAGCTCTGACTTATCATCTCAGAACCTGGAGTAATGTGACATCAGCTCTGACATCATCTCAGAGCCTGGAGTAATGTGACATCAGCTCTGACATCATCCCAGAACCTGGAGTAATGTGACATCAGCTCTGACATCTCAGAACCTGGAGTAATGTGACATCAGCTCTGACATCATCTCAGAACCTGGAGTAATGTGACATCAGCTCTGACATCATCTCAGAACCTGGAGTAATGGGACATCAGCTCTGACATCTCAGAACCAGGAGTAATGGGACATCAGCTCTGACATCATCCCAGAACCTGGAGTAATGTGACATCAGCTTTGACATATCATCCCAGAACCTGGAGTAATGTGACATCAGCTCTGACTTATCCCAGAACCTGGAGTAATGTGACATCAACTCTGACATAATCTCAGAACCTGGAGTACTGTGACATCAGCTCTGACATCATCTCAGAACCTGGAATAATGTGACATCAGCTGTGACATTATCTCAGAACCTGGAGTAATGTGACATCAGCTCTGACATCATCTCAGAACCTGGAGTAATGTGACATCAGCTCTGACATCATCTCAGAACCTGGAGTAACGTGACATCAGCTCTGACATCATCTCAGAACCTGGAGTAATGTGACATCAGCTCTGACATCATCTCAGAACCTGGAGTAATGTGACATCAGCTCTGACATCATCTCAGAACCTGGAGTAACGTGACATCAGCTCTGACATCATCTCAGAACCTGGAGTAATGTGACATCAGCTCTGACTTATCGTCTCAGAACCTGGAGTAATGTGACATAAGCTCTGACTTATCGTCTCAGAACCTGGAGTAATGTGACATCAGCTCTGACATCATCTCAGAGCCTGGAGTAATGTGACATCAGCTCTGACATCATCCCAGAACCTGGAGTAATGTGACATCAGCTCTGACTTATCCCAGAACCTGGAGTAATGTGACATCAGCTCTGACATCATCTCAGAACCTGGAGTAATGTGACATCAGCTCTGACATCATCTCTGAACCTGGAGTAATGTGACATCAGCTCCCACAAAAAACTGTGGCGCACGGACGCTGATTATTTAATTCTAGGAAACGTTTTCAGAACTGCCGCGTCTGTGGGAACTGACGCTTCATACTAATGAATCCTATGTGTGTTTTATTACCGCACCGATATCAGAGATCAGTCATGTCAGACCGCAACCCTCACCTCAGGGCCGCAATGTTACACAACCTGTCACTGGCATCTGAGTGCTGCCGGGATATAACCGATACCGAGAATACGAGCGCAGGATCTGTTCTGGAGTCACACAGTAATATTTCACGCCACGCGGTTTTTCGGCATAAATGTCTTTGTGGTACAGAATATAATTGTATCTTCATTTACGGGCTCGTCCAGTCTTCTCTATACAAAGCTCGTTCTGATCTTTCTAATGTACTTTGTGCTTCTGTTCCTCACCATTTTTAAGATCTCTGCTTCTTGTCAGTAAATGAGATTATTCTTGTTTACATCAAAGAATGCAAACCTTTATAGACCTAATACTCCTTACAGCTGAAGGTTTGTTGCAATGTATTCAGACAATTCTTTGTGAGCTAAACACATCAGTAGCACAAATCTCACTCTTGTCCTGATAGTCGTTACTATGTATCAGTGCAGGTAAAACGTATCAATCTGGAGTCCAGCCTATTTGCTAACATAGGACTGCCTAGACTAGATACAATTGTAACGAACGCTCAGCTATGAGAAGAATTAGGTCAGGACGGGTTTTTAGTGTCTTCATTTAAAGAAGAATGTTACCCTTCATTGACAGCAAGCAGAGATCTTAAAAATTCTGCATAATTTAAGCCCAACATTTCTTAGAAAGTGGCAGAACTTTTCATTATACCATGACTACTCTTTATTTACAGCAGATGATGTGGATATATCAGCTCCTCAATAACCCAGCAGCTTCGGGGTGTTAATGAGTGAGGAGAGTCCGGGATCTGACACTTTGCCGTGTTGCTGTGGCGGCGCCTCGTTGCTGCTTGGAGACGAGGAGATTTGCTTCTTAGGGGAAATATTATATTATTCAATGTGTCTATATTTACTGCCCTCACATTTCAGATGTGTATTATATAGCGGCAGTGACAGGCAGCTGCAGATTCCAGGCCTGTCACACGTATTTACTGACGGCAGTCGTCCCCTTATCTGACCCCTGACGTCCACCTCCCCGGACTACACAGCCATGTGTGTATAAAGAAACTGACCCAGACCCAACCGACCGTCAGCGAACACATATAGAAATAATCTCCATAAACAGCAGACCAGCGCCGATTCTAGCTTTTTTGCTGACTGAGGCGAAAATTGAAATCCCCCCCCCCCTCCCGGGCTGCTCTACATCACTGGCAGCCTCATGAAAAAAAAAAAAATCATACCACCCATCATCTCGCAGCAGATCATACAGTGACTACAGTGCTGATTAGAGCCAGAATAAACGTTTACATTAAGTGACTCACAGGTGACGTCTCAGATTCTAGTTCTTTTTCTCTTTTCTTCTCTATCTGGTGCAGACCTCTATGATGACTTCTCCCGGCCACAACCCATTTCTGCAGTTTTCCGCTCAGATGTCTCCAGCTTCTCACTTTTCAAACATTTCTACACACGAAGATACAGTTCTTAGGCTATGTTCACACGCTTAACCAAAACCGTCTGAAAATACGGAGGGGTTTTCAAGGGAAAACTGCTCCTGATTTTCAGACGTTTTTTAAGCCACTCGCATCTTTCGCAGCTTTCTTTACGGCCGTTTTTGGAGCGGTTTTTAATAGAGTCTATGAAAAACAGCTCGAAAAATGTCCCAAGAAGTGACCTTCACTTTTTCGCGGCCGCGTAAAAAAACGGCCCGTCGGAACAGAACGCCGTTTTTTCCACTGAAATCAATGGGCGGATGTTTGGAGGCGTTGGGCAAAAATAGGCCGTGTGAACATACCCTTAGGGCAGGGGTCTCAAACTCGGCCGGGTAAGTGGGCCACATATAGAAAAAATGTGAAGTTGACGGGCCGCATTACTTTCAAATTTGATACAATACAAAATTATTGTTAATCAATTAGTTATTTGAACTACAATAACACTACATTACTAGAAAAATAATAATACTACATTACTATAATAATAGCGCTAGGTTTAAAATTTGAGATATTTCTCCACGTGCTTATTTCAACAATCCAGCTTTCCAGTTTAAGTGTCGCTAAATGCAGTCCGGCGGCTCAGTTAGCACACATGTCAAGATTGGGCAGCCCCTTTTTAGATAGTGTCGCAGTGCCCTCTGTGGATACTGCCGCAGTGCCCTCTGTGGATAATGCAATACACCCCTAGATAAGGCCACAGTGCCCTCTGTAGATAAGGCCACAGTGGCCTCTGTAGATAAGGCCACAGTGCCCTCTGTAGATAAGGCCACAGTGCCCTCTGTAGATAATGCAACACACCCCTAGATAATGCCAGTGTCCTCTTCAGATACTGTCACACACCCACTTGTAGATAACGCCACAGTGCCCTCTGTAGAGGCTGCCACAATGCCCTCTGTAGAGGCTGCCAAAGTGCCCTCTGTAGAGGCTGCCAAAGTGCCCTCTGTAGAGGCTGCCAAAGTGCCCTCTGTAGAGGCTGCCCCAGTGCCCTCTGTAGAGGCTGCCCCAGTGCCCTCTGTAGAGGCTGCCCCAGTGCCCTCTGTAGAGGCTGCCCCAGTGCCCTCTGTAGAGGCTGCCCAAGTGATGTCAGGGGCTTGCCCAGAGCTGGAGTCCCAGGCAGAGCGCTAGTAGACCCTGACACACTGTCCATATGTGGACAGCGATGTCAGGGAATTCCACAGAGTCCAGGAGCAGAGCCGACACCAGCGCTCTGCTCCGCCCTGGGCAAGACCCTGACACACTGTCCATATATGGGCAGCGATGTCAGGGAATTCCACAGAGTCCCGGAGCAGAGCCGACACCAGCGCTCTGCTCGGGACTCCGGCTCTGGGGAAGCCCCAGACATCGCTGTTCATATGTGGACAGCGATGTCAGGGAATTCCAGAGTCTCGGAGCAGAGCCGATACTAGCGGCTCTGTGTCCCGCGTGCTTGAGACCCTTGCCTTAGGGTATGTTCACATGCTTAACCAAAAAAGTCTGACAATACGGAGCTGTTTTCAATGGCTCCTGATTTTCAGAAGTTTTTTAATCAAACTCGTGATTTTCACTGCGTTTTTGACGGCCATTTTTTGAGCTGTTTTTCCATAGAGTCAATGAAAAACGGCTCCAAAAACATCCCAAGAAGAGACATGTACTTCTTTTTCGCGGGCGTCTTTTTACGTGCCGTTTTTGGAAAATGAGGCGTAAAAAACACCCCGTTGGAAAAGAGCGCCGTATTTCCCATTGAAATCAATGGGCAGTTGTTTGGAGGCGTTCTGCTTCCATTTTTTCAGGCGTAAATGCCCTGAAAACACTCCATGTGACATACCCTTATGGTGCCACACACTAAGCCACGAAATATAATAGCACCATACACTGTGTCTCTAATTATAATAGCACCATAAACTGTGTCCCATACACTCAAACACAGTGCCCCCTGTAGATAGTGCCCCCCATAGAGCCCCCTGTAGACAGTGCCCCACATAGAGCCCCCTGTACATACTACCCCCATAGAGCCCCTGTAAATAGCCCCCTGTAGATAGTGCTCCAGATATAGCCCAACATATAGCCCCCACCCCCTGTAGATAGCGCTCCACATATAGCCCCCATATACAGCGCTACCCACCTCTAGATAGTGCTGCACATATAGCCCCCACATACAGCCCTCCCCCTGTAGATGTGCTGCACATATAGCCCCCCCACATACAGCCCTCCCCCTGTAGATGTGCTGCACATATAGCCCCCCCCCACATACAGCCCTACCCCCTGTAGATAGTGCTGCACATATAGCCCCCCACATACAGCCCTCCCCTGTAGATGTGCTGCACATATAGCCCCCCCCCCCACATACAGCCCTCCCCCTGTAGATGTGCTGCACATATAGCCCCCCCCCCACATACAGCCCTCCCCCTGTAGATAGTGCTGCACATATAGCCCCCCACATACAGCCCCACTCCCTGTAGATAGTGCTGCACATATAGCCCCCCCCCCACATACATCCCTACCGCCTGTAGATTGTGAGGGGCTATATGTGCAGCACTCTGGCTGGGTTCACACGACCTATTTTCAGATGTAATGGAGATGTTTTACGCCTCGAATTACGCCTGAAAATACGGCTCCAATACGTTGGCAAACATATGCCCATTCATTTCAATGGGTCTTACGATGTTCTGTGCCGACGACCTGTCATTTTACGCGTCGCTGTCAAAAGACGGCGCGTAAAATAACAGCCTCTGCAAAGAAGTGCAGGACACTTATATACATTATATGCAGGACACTTATATACATTATATGCAGGACACTTCTTGGGACGTCATTTGAGCCGTAATGGTCGTTATCGTGTGCACATACCCTTATAGTAAAAAAAAAAAGACAACTTTACACCACCTGAACCCGTTCCGTCTTCTTGCGACGCAGGTCTGCTGCGGCCATGAGTTGCCGGCTGCCCTGCCCTGCCATTCAACGACGCAAGCGGCCCCCATCATTGCAGCGTTTACAGCCGCCCTCCCCTTCATGAGAAGTTTATTTCTCTGACCATAGAGCCCCCGATATCACTACAAGAGGAAATGAGAACTTGTGTGATAGTAACCAGACGCCTCCGGCTCAGGTCCGCTACTTGTAGGATATATATATACAACTATGGAGGAGACCGCAAAGGAGACGAGAGGAGAAGATCAATGGCCAATCACAAGTCCAGGACCAGGAACTAGAACTCACATCATTTCTGAGGAATCTATAGCGAATGCTTAGTAACTTTGTATATTCTATACTGACATACTTTATACTCCACTCACATCCAGAGCTGCAAGCTTAATTCTTCTATCTTAGGGTGCAGCCACATGCAGAGCTGCAGCCACAACTCTGATGCTACGTTATGTCTTAGGCCTTGTTCACACAGTGCAGATTTGCTATAGAATTTTCAGCCCAAAAAAACTACATGCAAAATCTGCGCTGTGTGAACATCGTCTTCAGCTGCAGTCACAGGCGGCCAATGTCGCTGCAGAGATGTATCTGAATGGAATTTGCAGAATTCCCGCCACCCGCTTCAACCACATTTAGATGAAGGGAACGGATTCTCAGACACGGAAATTTGTGCAACAAAATTTACCGCGCGTGACTGCGGCCGAAGGCTCTGTTCACACAGCGCAGATTTTCTGTAGATTTTGAATGTATTGTTTAGGCCAAATCCAGAAATGGAACAAGAAATATATGAAGGAAGCCGGACAGGTCTGTTCTTCTGGATCCAATCCTGGCGTTGGCTGGCAAATCTGTAGTGTGAACAAGGCCTAAGAAATGATGTGACTATTATCTGAAGGTTCCCCATCAGAGTCCTCTGATCCAGATCCTCCTCTGATACATCATATTCGGGCGACCGCTTTCTACCTTTACATTTTTCGGCATAGCAGCCGCCTTCATCTCCTGTAACGTGTCCGTCAGCGGATCTTTAAACCCCGCGGCTTCAGTATGGAGGGATTGTTCAGGGGTCTGTGGGAGGAGCAGGGGCTCTGGTCCACGCTTATCTGTAAGAGGCCTCAGCAAGCAAAGCCCTCCTCACAATAACACAATGAACGTTTGGGGTACCTTAATCTCCAGGGTCGAGCAGCTGCACCAGCGCCGTAGCCCCAGATTCGCGGTCCTTTATTGAACCGCCGGAATCCAGCGTACACCTTGCCGCGGCGGCCATCTTGGGACACCCGTCCGGAGGTGTATGGGATCCACGTCCAGGTCAGACCTGTATGCCGCTCCGGACTGGAAGCGTGGCTTCTCGTTACCTCCAGGTAAGGTTTATAGAAGCCAGGACGAGGGACCGAGGAAACCCCCAGTATACAGCCCCCCATGTCCTCATGGGCCACAGCTTAGGGACAGGGGAACCCCCAGTATACAGCCCCCCATGTCCTCATGGGCCACAGCTTAGGGACAGGGGAACCACCAGTATACAGCCCCCCATGTCATGGGCCGCAGCTTAGGGACAGGGGAACACCCAGTATACAGCCCCCCATGTCCTCATGGGCCGCAGCTTAGGGACAGGGGAACCCCCAGTATACAGCCCCCCCATGTCCTCATGGGCCGCAGCTTAGTGACAGGGGAACCCCCAGTATACAGCCCCCCATGTCCTCATGGGCCGCAGCTTAGGGACAGGGGAACCCCCAGTATACAGCCCCCCCATGTCCTCATGGGCCGCAGCTTAGGGACAGGGGAACCCCCAGTATACAGCCCCCCATGTCCTCATGGGCCGCAGCTTAGGGACAGGGGAACCCCAAGTATACAGCCCCCCCATGTCCTCATGGGCCGCAGCTTAGGGACAGGGGAACCCCCAGTATACAGCCCCCCATGTCCTCATGGGCCGCAGCTTAGGGACAGAGGAACCCCCTCTATTTAAGCATCTTTGGTATACGGGTCTTCGGTCTTCAACTATCCATGTTCATAGAAGAGAAATCATACGCTTTCTGAAGGGGTTTGGGCTCTATTTATGGGAACCCGGGACCCCCTAATTTCTGTTTAATTGATGACTGCCGAGTAATATGTCTCTTCTATCCGGTCATTGACTTCAATGAAGAACGGCTCAAATTACGTCTGAAAGAAGTGTCCTGCATATAATGTATATAAGTGTCCTGCATATAATGTATATAAGTGTCCCGCATATAATGTATATAAGTGTCCCGCATATAATGTATATAAGTGTCCCGCATATAATGTATATAAGCGTCCCGCATATAATGTATATAAGTGTCCTGCATATAATGTATATAAGTGTCCCGCATGTAATGTATATAAGTGTCCCGCATATAATGTATATAAGTGTCCCGCATATAATGTATATAAGTGTCCCGCATATAATGTATATAAGTGTCCTGCATATAATGTATATAAGTGTCCTGCATATAATGTATATAAGTGTCCCGCATATAATGTATATAAGTGTCACGCATATAATGTATATAAGTGTCCCGCATATAATGTATATAAGTGTCCCGCATATAATGTATATAAGTGTCCCGCATATAATGTATATAAGTGTCCCGCATATAATGTATATAAGTGTCCCGTATATAATGTATATAAGTGTCCTGCATATAATGTATATAAGTGTCCCGCATATAATGTATATAAGTGTCCCGCATATAATGTATATAAGTGTCCCGCATATAATGTATATAAGTGTCCCGCATATAATGTATATAAGTGTCCCGCATATAATGTATATAAGTGTCCCGCATATAATGTATAGAAGTGTCCCGCATATAACGTATATAAGCGTCCCGCATATAACGTATATAAGCGTCCCGCATATAATGTATATAAGCGTCCCGCATGTAATGTATATAAGTGTCCCGCATATAATGTATATAAGTGTCCCGCATATAATGTATATAAGTGTCCCGCACATAATGTATATAAGTGTCCCGAATATAATGTATATAAGTGTCCCGCATATAATGTATATAAGTGTCCCGCATATAATGTATATAAGTGTCCCGCATATAATGTATATAAGTGTCCCGCATATAATGTATAGAAGTGTCCCGCATATAATGTATAGAAGTGTCCCGCACATAATGTATATAAGTGTCCCGCATATAATGTATATAAGTGTCCCGCATATAATGTATATAAGTGTCCCGCATATAATGTATATAATTGTCCCGCATGTAATGTATATAAGTGTCCCGCATATAATGTATATAATTGTCCCGCATATAATGTATATAATTGTCCCGCATATAATGTATATAAGTGTCCCGCATATAATGTATATAAGTGTCCCGCATATAATGTATATAATTGTCCCGCATATAATGTATATAAGTGTCCCGCATATAATGTATATAATTGTCCCGCATATAATGTATATAAGTGCCCTGCATATAATGTATATAAGTGTCCCGCATATAATGTATATAATTGTCCCGCATATAATGTATATAATTGTCCCGCATATAATGTATATAAGTGTCCCGCATATAATGTATATAAGTGTCCCGCATATAATGTATATAATTGTCCCGCATATAATGTATATAAGTGTCCCGCATATAATGTATATAATTGTCCCGCATATAATGTATATAAGTGTCCCGCATATAATGTATATAAGTGTCCCGCATATAATGTATATAAGTGTCCCGCATATAATGTATATAAGTGTCCCGCATATAATGTATATAATTGTCCCGCATATAATGTATATAAGTGTCCCGCATATAATGTATATAAGTGTCCCGCATATAATGTATATAATTGTCCCGCATATAATGTATATAAGTGTCCCGCATATAATGTATATAAGTGTCCCGCATATAATGTATATAAGTGTCCCGCATATAATGTATATAAGTGTCCCGCATATAATGTATATAATTGTCCCGCATATAATGTATATAAGTGTCCCGCATATAATGTATATAAGTGTCCCGCATATAATGTATATAATTGTCCCGCATATAATGTATATAAGTGTCCCGCATATAATGTATATAAGTGTCCCGCATATAATGTATATAAGTGTCCCGCATATAATGTATATAAGTGTCCCGCATATAATGTATATAAGTGTCCCGCATATAATGTATAGAAGTGTCCTGCATATAATGTATATAAGTGTCCTGCATATAATGTATATAAGTGTCCTGCATATAATGTATATAAGTGTCCCGCATATAATGTATATAAGTGTCCCGCATATAATGTATATAAGTGTCCCGCATATAATGTATATAAGTGTCCCGCATATAATGTATATAAGTGTCCTGTATATAATGTATATAAGTGTCCTGCATATAATGTATATAAGTGTCCCGCATATAATGTATATAAGTGTCCCGCATATAATGTATATAAGTGTCCCGCATATAATGTATATAAGTGTCCCGCATATAATGTATATAAGTGTCCTGCATATAATGTATATAAGTGTCCCGCATATAATGTATATAAGTGTCCTGCATATAATGTATAGAAGTGTCCTGCATATAATGTATATAAGTGTCCTGCATATAATGGATATAAGTGTCCCGCATGTAATGTATATAAGTGTCCCGCATATAATGTATATAAGTGTCCCGCATATAATGTATAGAAGTGTCCTGCATATAATGTATATAAGTGTCCTGCATATAATGTATATAAGTGTCCCGCATATAATGTATATAAGTGTCCTGCATATAATGTATATAAGTGTCCTGCATATAATGTATATAAGTGTCCCGCATATAATGTATATAAGTGTCCCGCATATAATGTATATAAGTGCCCCGCATATAATGTATATAAGTGTCCCGCATATAATGTATATAAGTGTCCCGCATATAATGTATATAAGTGTCCTGCATATAATGTATATAAGTGTCCCGCATATAATGTATATAAGTGTCCTGCATATAATGTATAGAAGTGTCCCGCATATAATGTATATAAGTGCCCCGCATATAATGTATATAAGTGTCCCGCATATAATGTATATAAGTGTCCTGCATATAATGTATATAAGTGTCCCGCATAGAATGTATATAAGTGTCCTGCATATAATGTATATAAGTGTCCTGCATATAATGTATATAAGTGTCCCGCATATAATGTATAGAAGTGTCCCGCATATAATGTATATAAGTGTCCCGCATATAATGTATATAAGTGTCCCGCATATAATGTATATAAGTGTCCCGCATATAATGTATATAAGTGTCCCGCATATAATGTATATAAGTGTCCTGCATATAATGTATATAAGTGTCCCGCATATAATGTATATAAGTGTCCCGCATATAATGTATATAAGTGTCCCGCATATAATGTATATAAGTGTCCCGCATATAATGTATATAAGTGTCCCGCATATAATGTATAGAAGTGTCCCGCATATAATGTATATAAGTGTCACGCACAGCTGTCAAACGACGACGCGTAAATGACCGGTCGTCGGCACAATACGTCGGCAAACCCATTCAGATGAATGGGCAGATGTTTGCCGACGTATTGTAGCCTTATTTTCCGCGTAAATCGAGGCATAATACGCCTCGTTTACGTCTGAAAATAGGTCGTGTGAACCCAGCCTAAGTGTGCTGCCTTAGGACGATCAGGAACTGTGGATGCAGCTCTAGATGTGACTGGAGAATAAGACCTGATGTAACCGAGTTGGGAAAGCAGCTCTGGATGTGACTGGAGCATAAGACATAATATGAGAGCAGAACTGTCTAGTGTCGGAGGACGAGACTCCCCATAAACTTTCCACTTTTTTCGGTCAGATTCCAAACCGCAGAGAAGGGGAATCCATCACTGGGTAAGGAAGGGAAGCTTCAATGTTCCCGGACTCGTTACCTCCGACAGGATCGGAGCGGCCGGCAGGATCGGAGCGGGTGGCAGGATCGGAGCGGGCGGCAGGATCGGAGCGGGTGGCAGGATCGGAGCGGTCGGCAGCCAATAAACCGTCATCTGAGGATGACACAAAACACAACCAAAGCAGAGAAAAGTTAAATCAGCAGCACCAGATCACATTCTGTGACACAAAGTAAATAAACAGAAGAGGGGGCACCGGGGAAACACCCTTCAATAATGACAAATGTCTCATAGTAAGCGAGACAGGACCCGCACTCACTGGTGACCCAATGGGCACTCTGGTTGGCACAGACATGGGGGCACTGTGGCTGGCACTTTTATGATGGTCTATTATGAATGTATTGACTATGGCCAGCGGTGGTAATGTTATGGGGCTTGGACTATGGCTGGTAATGATATGGGGGCACGGAATGCGGCTGACAAGTGTCTAGTTTGTGCCCCTGGTAGTTGTATAATAATATCATACCCATCACCCCTCCCCCATTAGCCCCCACGTTGTGAACATTTCCAGCCCCCGTCTATGAGCAGCAGCTCCTCTCCCGGCGGCAGGACGCAGTTCATGTTCCTGGGGTCGTTCTGCTTATTGACTTCATTTACTTTTAGGGCCTTTTTATGGTTTCGGGCTCCTCTGGGGGGCAATGGGGTTAAAATACAGTGAAATTAACACAAATAAGCTTCTCGCCAGCCGCCCACAGAGAAGCAGCGCCAGACGCCACGGCCCGCTGACCCCGTCAATGTGACTGAGGTTTGGACCCCAGTAAAAGCCGGGAGTGAGCACCTGCCGGAGACCTGCAGCCTTTATTACCCGGGATGGGAAACAGATGCCGCAGACGCTCAGGAGAGGAAGACGGAGACCGGGAACCGCCGGAAAAACCTCCTGTCGCCTGAAACCTGAGAATGTGCCGGGAAACAAAGCACAAGCTTCCTGGCCCAGGCAGACGGGCACCCGGCCGCCGGCATCTTTCGTGACTTGTTGAGGTTGACCACTGGGAGGAAGATCAGCGTCGCCGCGTCTGCCGCCTCGCTCCGTAACATTAACCCCCAAAATCCCACAACATGATGGAGGAACCTTGTGAACAGCGATGATAATGACATCAAAATCCACAGAAGCAGACCGGAGGAACCCCAGGGGGCACGGACACGACGACGGGGACTCATAATCCCCCCGTTTTACATATAACATCTGGCTGCTCTATGCGGATTTTATCTTTAATCTCAAATTCACCTCCGGTCTCATCAGAAGCTCTGGATGTGCTGTATTGATCTTTTCTACTTTACACTGCAGCTTTGCTCTATTAGGAAAGAGATATGATCGGTCCAGAAAAGAACAATAGCCTCTGCAGCGCCCCCTAAACAAATAATCCACTTACAAAGGAGTAACGTGGGGAGAGGAGCCACAATGTCCAGGATGACCCCCCCTCCCCCCCCCGCTGCGACCACATCTAGTGGATTATCGGAGGAAGGCGACACCCGGGTGTAGGAAAGAACAAAATATATATTTAATCCGGCATCATAAAGAATGCAACGTCTCCTCCCACGCAGGGGGCATTTTACAGCATTTTTTGCTATGCTGCAGTAAATATATGTTTTGGCCATTACTACACACGGGAGTCGCCTTCTTCCTATGAACAGAAATGACTGGTGACTTCTGCCGAGCTCTGATGTCTATCGGAACCTGAGGTAGTCTGAAAATCCACCTCCTGTCGCATCAAATGCCTAGGACACTGCTACATCATCATCATCATCACCATACCAACATCATTACATCATCACCACCTCCATACCAACATCATTACATCATCACCACCTCCATACCAACATCATTACATCATCACCACCTCCATACCAACATCATTACATCATCACCACCTCCATACCAACATCATTACATCATCACCACCTCCATACCAACATCATTACATCATCACCACCTCCATACCAACATCATTACATCATCACCACCTCCATACCAACATCATTACATCATCACCACCTCCATACCAACATCATTACATCATCACCACCTCCATAC